>NW_018164444.1:41392812-41399023 GCF_001263595.1 Phalaenopsis equestris | reverse complement strand
ATCTTTGCTGAGTGGTATTTTTAGAAAAAAATAATCGACTATAAGGCTACAAAGATTTATAATCAATTAAAAGTATTAATGAAGAAAATAGAATAAAAATTATTAAATTGGATTCAAATGATGTTTTAAATCTTGCCCCAATCCTTAACATCTTATGGCTACGTGATTAGGGTTGTCAAAATGACTCTTTGTTCGACTCGCTAAGCAAAAAAACCGAACACGAATACACTTTTTGAGCTCGAAATATAAACGAACCGAACACGAGTTGAGCCTAGACTCACTCGTGTTCGGCTCATTTACACCCCTTGTTCCACAAGCTTCCAAATTCCTTTCCCGCTCATTAACGGTATTGCCTGAATTCCAGAATAAATCTGTAAGCTTTTCTCTACTCAAATAATTTTTTAATGCTAGCTACTCTAGCCTCCCTCACATTTCCAGAAAATGGATTTTTAATTTATGCAGCTCACTCATATGTTCCAACTCCTCAATTCTATAACCATTTTTTATCCTTAACATCAAACTCATTTAGTTCTTGAAGTGACCTTAATTTCCCAATTCCAGATGCACTAAGAAAAATGCATTAAGGGACAAATCCAAGTGCCGCAATAATCAACAACTAAAAGTACTCATCAAGCTTTTCCAATAATAAAGAATAATAAGGGATTAAGTATTGTTAAAATTTCAGCCAAAACCGAGTTCAACAAATAGGGGAAACGAGATAATGTTCCAGCCAAAGCGAGCCCATCCTTATGCAAAACCGAGCCAAATCTCAGTCGAAAACAGAGACCATCAAAGAGGAAAAAAACAGAGCCATGACAGTTAAACCGAGCCCGGCAAGAGGGGAAAAAATAGAACACTATTCAAGCCAAAAATGCATCTCAAAAAGAGCTAAATCGAGTCCAATAAATGGGTCAAAACAGAGTTATAAAACTCAGATCTTGTAAAGCCTTAAGCCTCAAAAATCTCTTGCACCAAGCATATGCTTCGAATAAGAACATGTAATAGAAAAAACAAATAAGTATTAATAAATTCCTAAAGCCAACATGTCTCAGCATTGAAATGAATTCTATCATTTACTTGAATAAGAATATCAATAATAAAGATTTTCAACATTTCATTTTGGGCATTTGTTCCAAATAGGCAAATATCGTCGAAGAGCAACAACTAAAACTTCCAAACTTCCATTTATCATGCATTTCAGATTTTGCAAGTAAATAACCAATAGATTTCAGATTTTGCAAATGAAGCACCCAATATTTTTATATTTTCACAAATAGGCCACCCAAATCCTTAACTTGCATCAAAACTAACCTTATTTTGACTTAACAAGGTGGAATACACTTCTCAAGTATAGGCAACATGACACATGTATAAAGAACTAAATGGCAAGTATGTAAAGAATTGAGATTTAGGTATCAGATATGTGAATGCATAAGAATTTTGTGGAATGCATATTTAAATCAGAAGTAGATCAAGAGCATTTCACAGCTAGCAAATCCCAACAAACCAAACGAGAAGATGATACTTCGGTAGCCAAATAACCAGTCACGCAAGGATGTTGAGTCTACAAGCAAAAATACCGAACAATCCCCAAAATATTGAACAATTAAGGGAGGAAGATGAAATTACCTTATTTAAGGTTTTTTAAAACAAACACAAAACTTCAAAAGGCCTCAGGCCACAGAAGATGAACAGAGCAAGTAAAATTGAACCAAGGAGATTAGAGGAAAATTTGGCAGCACCTCCCCACTCTTCAAATTTTGACAAGGCACTAAACCTCCCCCCAAATAAGTTTTATATAACTACGAAGGAGAATAAGAGCTCACTTAAACCTACCTATGGTGAACCGAGGTCGAGGGAGCATGAGAAATGGTGATAAATGCCACAGAGAGGAGCAGGCTAGGTTTCGGTGACGGGATCGCGTAGGTTGGCGCCGGGAAGGGGCGCCAGAGCTCATGATGGGGCCGAATTTTTTCCTCTGGTCCCCATACAGTGCGCTCCGTCCGATATCCAAGTAAAAGACTCCATCTAGACTTGCGGGACCCATATTTACACATCATGAAAAAGGAAAAATGTACGTGTTTAAGCCCGGCCAAGCCCGACGTGCTAAATGTTACGTATTATCCCGCCTTTTTGGCGTATTCCCTCCATTTTTTTGTGTATTATTCCGTCAGAAACTTCTATTTTGCATTATTCAGTAGAAAAAAAGTTTTCAAAAAGGGTTTTTTTGGCTCAGCTAGGGTTTGGTCGCTGCATTTATGATGGAGATAGATTTCTCTCTTAATGAAGAGTTTGAGCACATGGATGACGAAATGAATGTCAACGTCTTTAAAACGGAGGTAAGATTTCTTGCTTACTTGAATCCGTTTTCCGTTTTCTCGAGAGTAACCCAACAATAACCTAAGAATAACCCGAGAAAGTAACCCACCAGATCTCTCAAAAAAAGTGAAATTTTAAAAAAATTTTTTATTGTCGTTAGTTTATTGTCTGTGAATTTGTTAGTGTCGTTAGTTTATTTCATCATTATTCTGCGGTTAGAATTATTTATTTTTGGGCTGATTGAAGAAATACTCAATAACCCGAGAATAACCCAACAATAACCTAAGAATGACCTGAGAAAGTAATCCACCAGATCTCTAAAAAAAAGTGAAATTTTCTGTGAATCTTCGATTGTCGTTAGGTTATTTCATCATTATGTTATGGTTAGGGTTATTTATTTTCGGGTTGATTGAAGAAAAACTCAATAACCCGAGAATAACCTAACAATAATCTAAGAATAACCCGAGAAAGTAACCCACCAGATCTAGGAATAACCTAACAATACTCCAAGAATAACCTTAAAATAACCCAATAATAACATAACAATACCTCAACAATAACCTAAAATAAGGTTGATTGAAGAAATACTCAATAACCTGAGAATAACTCAACAATAACCTAAGAATAACCCGAGAAAGTAACCCACCAGATCTCTCAAAAAAAAGTGAAATTTTTTGTGAATCTTCGATTGTCGTTACGTTATGTCATCATTATTCTCTGGGTAGGGTTATTTATTTTTAGGTTGATTGAAGAAATACTCAATAACCCGAGAATAACCAAACAATAACCTAAGAATAACCCGAGAAAGTAACTCACCAGATCTCTCAAAAAAAGTAAAATTTTTTGTGAATCTTCGATTGTCGTTACGTTGATTCATCATTATTCTCTGGTTAGGGTTATTTATCTGATTATGTCTATTATATAATTCAAATTTATAAATATCTAGGCTAGAAACAGATTGTAATGATCCAATTACTCGTAACTTTCTTAATACTATTGTCCGTAATGAGGAAGTGGCTTACAAACATTATTGTGCTTATGCACATTATGTTGGTTTCACTATACGCAAGGACCACACAACGTACTGGGTTAAATCCAAGAAAATTAAGTCAAAGGATTATATTTGTGGAAAATCAGATCATAAAAGAGAATCGCAGCTAGCCACTACTGTGAAGTACAGAAAAGCGGATACATGGACTGTGTCAAGCAATGGTTTGTTATGATATTGATCTTGATGGAAACTAGACCATAAAAAAATTTGTTGAAAGTCATAACCACGCCTTAGAGGAATCCGGTGACATGCACCTTCTACGTTCCAGTCGGAGGATTAGCAAGTTAAATGTAAATTTGCTAAGATCAATGACAGGTTCTGGGATTAAAGCACCTGATGCATTCAATTTTCTTGCTACAAAGGTTGGTGGAGTTTAAAACTTGGAGTGCACTAGACAAGATGCATACAACTTCATTCAAAGGGATAAAAGTGAACAGGGTGATGCCAACTCTCTCTTACAATTATTCATGGAGCGCCAAAATGAAGATAGCATGTTTGCATGGGATTTTCAAAGTGATGAGGAGGGCGGACTTACAAGCTTTTTCTGGAGTGATGGATCTTGTAGACTAGATTATGATTGTTTTGGAGATGTCATCATTTTCGACACTAGCTACCATTTAAATAAGCATAATTTATGTTGTGCTCCTTTTGTTGAGATTAACCACCATCAGCAAAACGTTCTATTCGGATTTTGTTTTTTATCTGACGAGACGATAGAATCCTTCAAGTGGTTATTCAAAACCTTCATTCGTATAATGGATTTTAAGCATCCAATTACAATCTTTATAGATCAGGATCAAGCGATGGTAAGAGCTATTGCAGATTATTTTTCATTCACAAGACAAAGATTATGCCAATGACATATCTATAAGAAATTCTTGTCAAAAGTTCATTGCGGTGTGACGTTACAAGAGCGTTAACAATCTATTTTATAAATGCATGAGCAAGTGTGATTCAGAGGACGAGTTTGAATTTACTTGGGCTTTAATGATCGAGCAAGGAAACCTGCACAACAACATGTGGCTAGATGCATTGTACCGTATAAGACATAACTGGTCAACTGCATTAAATAAAGAAATTTTTGCAATGGGAATCTTGTCTGCCCAAAGAAGTGAGTCCACAAATATTGTCTGTCATGGTGCATCTAAGCCCACTAGATCCGTAAGAGATTGCTTTCTGGGTCAAGAAAATATTATGAAGTCATGAAGAAGGAACGAAAAGGATGAAGACTTCAAAAGCTTTCAAAATGTTATTACACTGACAGTTAAAACAAGCCTAATGTTGAGGCAAGCTGCAACGTATTATACCCGGAAACTCTACTCTATTTTTGAGGAAGAGTTACTTCATGGGCTGTGTGGATTGATAGTCGATTCCTCAGTTGAGAGTCCATCTGAATTCTATGTTATAGGATTTGATAATCAGGACACAGGTAGAACCTGGCTTGTTATATTTGATAGGCTTAATTGCGAGATCACCTGAAGTTGCAAGAAATTTGAAATGGCGGGTCCGCTTTGCTCTCACTGTCTACGTGACCTTAATGCTAATAATATAACAAAGATTCCCGAGAAATATTTGTTATTCAGATGGTCTGCTAAGGCAAAGAAGGATATTTATAATAGCTTTGGATACAAACATATGAAAAACTCTCGGGCTCAAATGTCTGGCACAACTTCCAGAGGAATCCTATTTCGGTCACATGCTCAAAAGTTTGCCTACCAATTAATTAATAAAGCTAAGGGAAATGAACGTGTCAAGACATATATAATTGAATTATTAAAAACAGGGTCTGAAGGTATTAAGGATATATTAGATGGGAAGGATCCTAAACCAAATAGGCCAAACAAAAAGAGGAAATCCCATAATAGTGACTGCAATGTGAATGATCCCGCAAAAAATGAGACCAAAAGGTATTTCTAATGAGAGGTTGAAAGGTTAGTGGGAAAAAAACAAGAGAGCTAAAGGTATATATCTCTACATTCCATACATTTATGACTGTGACTTTATATATGCTTAAAAATATAAGTATTTAATACTACTGCTAAAAGAATTACTTTCTCCGCAATTGTACCAAAACTTAATAACAATTATAAATTCAATAAATATGGATGTAATAAATATTCAATAATTGTAAAGTCACACTTATCAACGCAAGTATACGTATCGCTCAAGTAATTTAATACTCTAATGGAGTCCTAGATATCGATCCCACAGGGAGTAAGATTAGAAGCTATGAACTAAGATTTTAGAAAAGTAATACTTTAATCGCAACAACAAAATTCAATTTGATTATCTGTACTAATAGACAATTGAAATAAATATGTAATTTTATTAATAACTCTTAAATAACTAATTATGCTAATGAGGATTTTAATGTGATATTCAATACATAAGAAAACATCCTTCTCCTTGTCAAGAAATTATAGTGAATGGATAAAATAAATCAGTTCAATTTGTATTGTGCTAAATAGGAGCATACCTATTCTTTACCCTTTGGTCCAGGCATAAAGAACATCTACTAATCCTACGCTTGTTTACTGAATCTGCGTCTAGGTTGGGAGGATACCGGCTCTCACTTCGGAGCTCCCACATTCCCCTCGCCTTAGGGCTAACATCTACACTTCAGCACCCAAATGATGGGACCGAATTGGGGATTTTAGTCTGTCACTCTAAAATCTCCAATTCTACACTCGATAATATTATTTTCCTATTTATTTGCACCGAACTTGCAAGGGCTTTGACCTCCCTGAATCTTGGATGTAATCTTCACTTTAGTTGTAAAACTCAACATATTTTAACAAATCAATTGGCCAGATTGAAAGTAAATTAAGATCAAAGTGAAAA
>NW_018164444.1:41383412-41392759 GCF_001263595.1 Phalaenopsis equestris | reverse complement strand
AAAACTCCTTGAAGTTCCTTTGAATCTCTTCTTTTCTTTACAGCACACAGAATTCATCTTCGAAGCGGCAAGGAGGAAGAAATCTCTCACTTTCCCTCCACTCTTACAATCTCTCGAAGAATTCCTCACAATTTAGACTCTCTACACTTGTTTCACACTTCAATTTCGAGTCTCCCCCTCTCTAGCACCTCTAGAGTTTTCTCAATTTTTGGCCAAAATCTTCTTTTAAAGTTATGGATGAGCTTTCCTAAGAGTTGCCTAAGCACCCCTCCAAAATTCGTCCTCATCCAACGCCTAATTGGATATAACCACCGAGCTTACCGTCGGCGGCCTCGAGGGCGCCGTCGGCGGACCTTCTAAGTGAATTAATTCTGGAGTCTCGGGAAATTCTCGTCGTCGGCGCCCTAGTTGAATTCTTCACATTTTGGTCCTTTTCGCTCCAAATTCACTCCTTTTTGCATTTTTTTGCTCCAATGACCCTAATTCATCATTCCGGCAACAAAACATTAAAAATACCTTTCTTTAAAGTAAAATATCATCAAAAACAGTATAAAATAGGTATGAAAATCTCAACATATTTTCCTTTGGTCAATTTACCATTCTACATTCCATATACTAATGATTATATGCAAAATTAATTGTCTTATAATTTTACCACTGTACGCAGGAAAAAATCAAGAAACATATATGAGACAAGAATCACACAGTAATTACGACGCAAATACAATTGCAGCTTCACACTCTCTAAGTCAGGAAATTGACACACTGAATCCAACATGCTTTGTGCCCAATTAATTCACCTATTTTAATGTGTTATGCCCACATTAACTCATCTGTATTAATGTACTAGTTCATATAACATTATTCCAAATGGAAGTTATAGATGTATGGTTTGTAATTCACCTGTCTGTTGAGTACAGAATTTTGTTATCTGCTTGTGGAATAACCCAACAATAACCTTACAATACACTGACCGTAACCTTATAATACCGGGATAATAACCTTAGAATACCCCAAGGATAATCTAACAATACCCCTACAATAACCTTACAATACCTCGAGAGTAACCTAAGAATACCCCAACAATAACCTAAGAATACCCCGAGAATAACCTAAGAATACCCCAACAATAACCTAACAATACCCCGAGAATAACCTAAGAATACCCTAACAATAACCTATCAATACCCCAAGAATAACCTAAGAATGCCCCAACAATAACCTTACAATACCCTGACCATAACCTTACAATACCCCGAGAGTAACCTAAGAATACCCCAAGAATAACCTAAGAATGCCCTAACAATAATCTAAGAATACCCCGAGAATAACCTAAGAATACCCCAACAATACTCTTACAATACCCTGACCGTAACCTTACAATACCCCGAGAGTAACCTAAGAATACCCCAACAATAACCTAAGAATACCTTAGAATACATCAACTTAGAATACATCAACAATCTTAGAATACATCAACAATAAACTAACAATACATCAGCTGTAACCTAACAATACCCCAGGAATAACCTAGCAATACCCCAACAATAACCTAACAATACCCCAACAATAACCTAACAATAACTCAGCTGTAACCTTGCAATACCACAGGAATAACCTAACAATACCCCTAGAATAACCTAACAAGAACTAACAATACATCAGTCAACAATACATCAGTCATAACCTAACAATACCCCAGGAATAACCTAGTAATACCCCAACAATAACCTAGCAATACCCCAACAATAACCTAACAATAACTCAGCTGTAACCTTGCAATACCACAGGAATAACCTAACAATACCCCTAGAATAACCTAACAAGATAACAATACATAGATAACAAACCTAACAAGATAACAATACATCAACAATAACTGTAACCTAATAATACCCCGACAATAAACTAACAATAAATGACTTAGCAATACCTCAAAAATAACCTAACAATAATTCAACTGTAACGTTACAATACCCCAAGAATAACCTAACAATACCCCTAGAATAACCCAACAAGATAACAATACGTCAACAATAACATGTAGTAAGTTTTCAAACAGATATATATTTCGCATTTCAACCACAATAGACAAGCATATAAACCAAATACTCAGAGTAAATAAGCCTGCCAAAATTCATAATCATTCAAGCTATATAATATAAAGACAATTAAAGTGTCAAAATACATTTATCCTCTAAATAATTTATATCTGCAGATTTCATATAGTAGCTCTGCCTTAAACCAAGGCATCTCAGCCTATCAGTCTTGATGGTCTTTCCAATTAATTTTGCCTTTCTGTACAATTGTTTCCATATATTTACAAATAAATATACCGCAGTCGACACTATTACTTTGTGTGGGAAGGTCTCTGGTCGTGGTAACATCCCATTTAGTCGGGTCATTGACGAAAGCTTCCCTGACGTCCTTGTGAAGATGTTTAATTTAGTAATAGAGATGATAGTTTAAATTGTTTAAATCATAAACAAAGGAAAAAGTTGCTTAAGTAATAAATGATCTAAGGCTTAGTATGATTATCACGTCGCAGGTAACTCCCAATTGCATTTTATTAGGCAACGAGTCAAAGAATCTCCATTTTCGATCAGTTCCCAACAAGTAGAGTCGAATTCCTATTATTAATTATTGGAACTAAAATTGCCTCTGGCTGAGATACAGCTTCCACTGTGACGTGGGCAACAATATCTCAAAGAGGATGGTATCTAAACCCCTGTATATACAAAATAAATGAGTTTAAAAAGAGCATGAACCTGTTGCATATAAAAAATTAATGGGTACTTACTCAATGTGTTGGAGAGACGTACAAATAGGGTCTAAAAGAATCAGGGGACTGACGCCGACGGTTATCCAATCCAATGGCAAACAAATCTACATGTTCTACCCCTACTTCTTTATTATCCCAAAGTGCTTCAAGGTCATTTTGACTTATATGAATGTGACCCTGAGCAATTATTATGTCATCCCTACAAATTGATTGAACAATATTTATTAGATTGAATAAACAATTGACAAAAAAAGTGTTCTGTTTTGTACAGGCCTTTCTTTGTACATTCTTAAATAAGTATTTATCACCTGTTGCATGTGTGATGGTAGTAGTTCTCTGTCGAGGAACTCTACGGCTGAACAAGGGAGGGCATCTTCATATGGAACAATTGCGCCCGGTTGTACCTCCTCCCAAGCTTCTTCAGCCTCCTCTTCCCTAGCTTCATTGAGCTGTGGAGATGGTATGGTAATCGGCGTAGAAGACTCATAAATATATTGTACTAAATCATCTATATTTGAGTTCGGAACTTCTTTCATATTCTTTCTCTTCACAACAAAAAATAGAGAACTAACCATCCTCTTTTTCCTCGGTCCTCTGGACTTGATCCTTCGGACTAAGCTACCAATTAGGTCTTTAGGGATGCCTTCTCCAGGTTCCCCGACACCTTTACTAGTTTCACTATCAGGTGTAGCTTCATTGAAGGCAGCCATTCTACCTATCAGATGTTCTTCTTCAAGAATATCGGGTCCCCACTTCTGTTTTGATGCTTGCTCAATATGAGCAGGTGGTTCTTCTTCCTTTTCTAGGCTTTCTTTCTTCCCAGTAAATTCAAAACCTACAGGAGATTCCATGGGAACTTTATTTATTTTTCTCTTTATTTCGTTGATGTCGGTCTTCACCTCTATCAGTGTATACTCCAAAAAAAATTTTAGGTTATTTACTGAATCCTTCAATTGAACTAAAATTTTTTGTTGCTCCCTCAGAGTTTGTCATATCTCTTCAAACCTAAATGTGAATGTGTAGGTGGTGGGATGCTGTGAGTCTGTACAAAAGGAATAGCACCATGAGACTCTGGTGTTGTTCGATGAGTGTGATTTTTGGTTTCTCCAATTGACTTTGCAGGAGACGAGATTGGGCCAACTAAAGGGGCAAGTAAACTATGCTCTTCGTCTATTAAATCAACAAAAGAATCAAGAACCTACAAAAACATTCATCATAAGAATTAAATAAGGTGGTCAAATATTAAACATAATCCTGAACTTAAAACAGACATTAATATCATTCACCTGTACAGGACTAAGCTGCTTAAAGATTAAATGGATCTTCAGAGGGTTCCACCTGTATTTATTGGCCACCACAACATACGAGGTCTGGTGTCAAGATAAGTCGGGGCTATCACAAATGTGCGCTCAAAAAATCACAGCTGCATAAACACGATTAATAAATCAGAAATTCATATAACTCAAATAAGATGAAAATAAAATTTTTTCATTGAGGTTGAGCAGTATACTAATTTTTAGAAGAAAAACAAACCCGTTCATGTATCCCAATGGCTGACCCATCCTTATTTTCATGGCGCAAGCATTGACTTGCTCAATTAGGTGGTCACATATTGTTGCGGCCCAATTAAATGAAGAAAAATTATCTACATTCTCAGTAAATGAATAGAGCCCTGTGGGTACACGAATAGAGCCCTGTGGGTACACTAAAATTGCTGGAAGGAAATAATAAATTAGACAATAAAAATTTAATAATAAGTTCATCAAGGCTAGCAGATGAACTCTCCAACAGTTCACTTTTTGTTCGCCTTGCATCTACGTCATTGACGGGTTTTTTAGCCCAAGTTATTGTAGGACCTCTGTTGGGCATGTCAATCAACAAAGCAACTTGGTTTGCATCAAAGCTGAGCTCTTTCCCCCTCCCCCCAATCTGAAAGCCAATCTATTCATATCTCAACAATTCAATATGTGCATAGTTAGGAATAGTTAGGTTGTGATCTTGAGGATAGGGGGGAGATAAAAAAACTGATTAAGCTTCATTCTTTTCAGATTTGACCATGTCTCCTGTCCCCCAAGAGACAATTGGCTGAACCTTATCCAACGCCTCTCTAACTGCTGATGGTCGGCATCTACAATTCATTGACTGTTTATTCATCAACATATAAGAATAAGATGCATGTTATTAATACTAGAATAACCAAAGAATGTTTATTCACCAATATACAGGAATAAGATGTATGTTATTAATACTGTTATTAATAATGTTGTTAATACTGGAATACCCTAAAACTCTATCAACCATAACCTACAAATAACCTACGCAGAACATAAAAATTAACAAAATAATACCTTAAAAATAACCCAGGAATAACCTACGAATATCCTATGCATAACCTAAAAATACCCTATGAATAACCTATGAATAACCTGCGCATAAACCTACAAATAACCTAAAAATAACCTAGGAATAACCTACCAATAATCTATGCATAACTTAAAAATAACCTACAAATAACACAGGAACAAACCACGCATTACTTCAAAATTAACAAAACAGTACCATAAAAATAACTCAGGAATAACCCATGCATTACTTCAAAATTAACAAAGTAGTCACCTAAAAATAACCCAGAAATAACCTTTGAATAACCTGCGTATAACTTATAAATCACCTGTAAATAACCCAGGAATAACCTAGGAATAACCTAAAAATAACTTAAAAATATCCTCAAAATCAGCTAGGAAATTAACAAAATAATATCTTAAAAATAACCTAGGAATAACCAAAGAATAACATAATCATAACTTAAAAATAACTTACAAATAACACATGAATAACCTACGCATTACTTCAAAATTAACAAAACAATACACTAAAAATAACGTACAAATAACCTACGAATAACCTGGCATAACCTAAAAATACCCTAGGAGTAAACTATGAATAACCTACGCATAAACCTGCAAAAAACTTAAAAATAACCCAGGAGTAACCTACGAATAACCTACGCATAAATTAAAAATCACCTGCAAGTACCTTAAAAATAACCCAGGAATAACCTGAGAATAAAATAAAAAAAACCCACGAGTTAACTTAAAAATAACCCAAGAATAACCTACAAATAACCTGAAAAATAACCTACAAATAACCTAAAAATAACCCAGGTTTAACCATAGAATAAGATACGCCTAACTTACAAATAACCTACGAATAATTTAAAAATAATACATGAATAACATGGAATAGCTTCCAATAAGTATTATGCTTTGGAGTAACTCAAGAATAACCCAATAATAATCAAACTAATAACCTAAAAATAACCTAAGAATAAAATGATGATAATTATCTGGACAAGTTTTCCCCTCCAATGCCCTCCTTCATTCTCTTCGCCTCCTTCTTCTTCCTCTGCTTCTTTGACTTCATTGGCTGCTCAACCTCTGTCTTCTCAGCCTCCTATGATACTATTCTTAAGCTCTCTTCGGCCTGCGCATACTCCGGATCATCAAACGCCATCGTCTCACGGCTTCGAAGCTATCGAACGAGGGAAATGTGAAACCCTAGCAGAGTGAGTGGTGAAAACGTAGGAGAAAAATCACTGGAGAGTATTTTCAAAACGTCTTCCTCGACATTCTAAAAGGCAGGATGCTCGAAGAGACGCGGGCTCGTTCATTGGGCAGGGTCGGCCTTCAGCGAATTTTTTTTTTAATTACGTGGACAAGCAGGTCCCACATTTTCCACGCGGCTAAATTTAATTGGTCAGCGTACCATGCGTACCGTCAAGTCTCCTGACAAAAAAAAGCGCTCCATGATGGAGGAGAAGATCTTGCATGTGACAGAAGATATTTTGGGAGCTGCCTGTCCTGCGACAAAGAAGAAGGGATGCAGATCGGTTCGCGAATAGGAAGGGGCAGCGTGAACGAGAGCTTAGGTTTAAGAATTTAGGACTTAGGGATTTATGTGAAAGAAGGATATTTTTTGTATTTTATAAATTTTTAATATCTAAAATTCTCCAATTCATGTGTGCACTAAACCACATAAAAATAGATGTCATCCCTAGGTAATTTTGACGTTCTGCATGCGTCAGAGCGGTCTGTTTCGTCATCCGGGGTCGTCCGGACAACTTCGTCGATGATCAGGTCAAAAACGCTTCAAAATTTGATTTTCATCAAAATTTTTGTTCGAGCTTAAATGATTGATCAAGATTATTTGGATGATTGTCATGAGATGTTTAGAAAAGATTTGGAGTGATTTTGAATTGATTTGAAGGATCAATTTGAGGAATTTGGTCATCTGGTCAAATTTGGGGATGTTGGGTTAGACTTGGGTCTAGGTTGGGCTAAGGTTGAGCTAATTTCAAATTGATGGTTGAGAATGGTCTATAGGAATGTCAGGGAAATGTCATGAAGAGTTTAGAATTAAAAATTGAGAAAATTGGATGGGTTATGGCATTCAATTTGGTGAAATTTGGAGACAACCAATTTGGGGCAAATTTGGGAATTTTTGGACTTGGGTCAAAATTAAATAAAATTAAGGCATCACCAAGGCTAATTGAAGGTTTAATTTGTTGTGTGGGACTGTTATTCAGAGTTTATGACTTAAATTGGGGCAAATTGAGTAGGCTATGAGGTTCAATTTGGTGGGATTAAGTCATAGGGCCAAAATTGGGGGTTTAACTTAGATCAAAATTGAGCTCAAAGGATGGGCCAATTAGGCTTGGATTTGGTTTATATTGGTCATATGAAGGTTAAATTTGAGTTTATGATTAAAATTGGGGGAAATTGGGAACAAATTGATGGACATTTGAGGTGAATTTGGGGAAATTGGGCCTTTAAGAATTTGGGGACATTTGAGGTGAATTTGGGGAAATTGGGCCTTTAAAGACAATTTGGGGGTTTTGGTCAAAATGGTCAAATTGGCCAAATTGAGTCAAATTGGACGGTCCAAATTTTTTTTGGAGACAATTGAGAAGCTTTTAAAGGTTTTGGAAAAGTTTGGGGTGCCAAGGGTATTTTGGTAATTTTGGCAAATTTGGGGGTATTTTGGTAATTTTGGCAATATTTGGTGATTTTGGGCAATTTGGGTATTTTGAAATGGTTTGGAGTGATTTTTGAACAAATTTGGGCATTTTGGGTGAAATTGGGATTTTTGGCCAAATTTGGAATTTGGGGGTGTTTAGGTAATTTGGGTAGGTTTAGGGATTAAAAGGTCAAATTGGAAACTTTGGTAGAATTGGGGTGTCAACCACCATGTATGAGCTATGGACCAACGAAATCCCCATTTGGGTCCTCTATGTATTGGTCTTAGCTAAACCCTAGCCTAAGGCTAGTGGGTCTAGGGGACCATCTGCATCAGTCTCCCAAAAGAATCAAGGGATCAAAGTCAACAATTTAGGGTTTAGGGTTACGAGTGATTGTGGGTGAGAGTGAGTGTAGGTGAGTGAACTAGCTCCAGAACAACACCCAGGGCTGACCCTAAGGTCAAACAGTCTTATGGGGATTCACCTTGAGCTCCCCTATATTAACCCCACCTACTAAGTGCTAGAGGTTAGGACCAATAAGGGGAACTTCAAGTTGAGCAAGGAGGAGTTTAGAATTTCTAATGGTGAGGGTTCCTTTTCTACTTTTCTAGGAATAGTCAACAAAAAAATCCTATGGCTAGACCCTTGGATACTAAAAAGGAAGAACTAAACCTCAACCAAAAGAAAGGTCAACACTAAACAAAATAAATAAGATACAACACAAAAAACAACAAACAAAACAACAATACTAATCCCCTCCATCATCTCTATATGTGTCATCCTCATCCACTTCCTCATCTTGCTCCATATTTTATGGATAGATGAAAGGCGTATTGACCAAAGAAAAATAGGTTGAGATTTTCATACCTCTTTTATACTGTTTTTAATGATATTGCACTTTAAAGAAAGGTATTTTTGATGTTTTGTTGCAGGAATGATGAATTAGGGTCAATGGAGCAAAAAGATGCAAAAAAGGAGCAAATTTAGAGCAAAAAAGACCAAAAAAGACCAAAATGTGGAGCAAAAAAGACCAAAATGTGGAGAATTACACTAGAGCGCCGACGACGCCATTGAGGCCGCCGACAGCGAGATTTTCCCGAGGCTACAGGATAAATTCTCCAGAAGGGTGCCGACGGTGCCATCGAGGCCGCCGACGGCGGGATTGACGGTTATGTGACATGTACAATGGATAAGGCCGAATTTTGGAGGGGTGCGTAAGCGACTCTTGGGAAAACTCATCCACATCTTTAAAGAGAACATTTTGGCCGAAAATTAAGAAAGGGGAGAGACTTTTGGACACTTTCAGAAGCTTGGAAGCTATCGAAAGGTTCCAATAGTGTGTAAATATTATGAGGAATTCTTTGAGAGATTGTAACAGTGGAGGGAAAGTGAGGGATTTCTTCCTCCGTGCTACTTCGAAGAGGAATTTTGTGTGTTGTAAAGAAAGGAAAAGATTCAGAAGAACTTTGAGGAGTGTTCTTGGGGAGAATTTAGAGATAAGTTATTTATTTGTTGTAGTTTGTATGACTTTAATTTTATTTATGAATT
>NW_018164444.1:41380917-41381215 GCF_001263595.1 Phalaenopsis equestris | reverse complement strand
TTGTCTATGGAAGAGCTGATATTAAACATGGGTCAACAATTACAGAATTAAGGAAATCAATTACAAATTCAAGGAAATCAATTACAACATCAAGGAACTGCTATTAAGAATATTAAAAACCAATTAGGGCATATCGCTACTGCGCTTAGTAACCAAACAATAGGAACTTTTCCGAGTATTATGGAACCAAATCCTAAAGATCAAAGAAAAGAACAAATCAAGGTGATTCAATTACGAAGTGGAAAAGAATTAGAGATAAGAGTACAACAAGAAATAGAAACTGAAAAAGAAAAAGTGA
>NW_018164444.1:41380432-41380860 GCF_001263595.1 Phalaenopsis equestris | reverse complement strand
TTTCCCCCAAGGAGAGTTCCCGTGGGAAAACCTCCACCACTGTTTCCTCAATGACTGAAGCAACATAAATAGAATAAATAATTTTCAAAATTTTTAGAAATTCTTAAGAACTTAACGGTGAATATTCCCTTTGTAGAAGCTTTAGAGCAAATGCCCAATTATGTGAAGTTTATGAAAGATATTCTGAACAAGAAGAGGAAGTTCTCAGATAATGAAACCATTGCACTTAGCGAAGAGTGTAGTGCAATTATTCAGAAAAAGCTTCCTGAAAAATTAAAAGATCCTGGTAGTTTGAATATACCGTGTGCTATCGGCGAAAAATTCTATGGAAGAGCTTTATGTGATTTGGGAGCCAGCATTAACCTTATGCCTTTATCAATTTTCAAAAGACTAGGATTAGGAGAAGTCTCACCTACTTCTGTAACTCT
>NW_018164444.1:41376121-41377284 GCF_001263595.1 Phalaenopsis equestris | reverse complement strand
TTTTGCCTGGGGTGCCGACGGCGCCCTCGATGGCGCCGACGGCGGGATTTTCCCGAGATTCCAGGCAAAAATTAATACACAAGAGTTTCGACGGCGCCCTCGACGTCGCCGACAGCGCCCTCAACGCCGCCGACGGCGAGACCGGCGGGATGGCAATTTCTGGAGTTTGAATGAGTAGTTTTTGGCAGTTTTAGGTAAGAGTTTCTCCTTTTAAACTTCCAAATTCGATTCCTAAGTTCATATTTCCCCAAAAACAAAGTGAAAGTCCACCAAATTCATCCCC
The DNA here is from genome assembly GCF_001263595.1 of Phalaenopsis equestris. NCBI lineage: Eukaryota > Viridiplantae > Streptophyta > Magnoliopsida > Asparagales > Orchidaceae > Phalaenopsis > Phalaenopsis equestris. The sequence continues at coordinate 41,377,001 of NW_018164444.1, read as the reverse complement.
ATGGCGTCCAATTCCCCTGAAAACCATAGAATCCGAGTGTTCAACCGGAGAAAGTTCATTAGTGCGGAGGCACATCGAATCTTCAACAAGGTACTAGCAAAAAAAAAAATAATCAAGGAACGAGGATTGAATAATCCATCGACGACAATTGAAGAGATGATTGTGCGGTGAAGATGAGAAATTTTGTGCTATACTACAGCCGCTGTAGTTGTTCCTGAGGTGAAGGAATTTTATGCCAATTTGCATGGAATCAACCAGGGAGTCGTCTATGTGCGAGGTAGATGGATAACTTTTACTCCTGCACAGATCAATGAGTTATATATGACCGAGAACGTTCCTGTCTACCATTATTCCAACTTCATCCCGATAAGAAACCTAATGAATGAGATTTACCAATATTTAACGGACGAAACTGAAGACTGAGAAATGAGAGAAAACGAGTATGTTAATTTTTCTGCAACACTTCTAAACCCCATTTTGAAATACTGACACTTCTTCATTTCTGCAAAATTATTACTGACAATGAGGATCGATAAGTTTCTAAGGAAAGTGCTATTCTGAATTAATGCATCCATATGGGACTGCCGATCGATATTGGATCTATAATTGTGAAGTTCGTTTTGGGCCTGATCGTTCATGGATCAACTTATGGGCTTGGACATCCTTCCATAATTTTCTTATTTTGCAGTCAGTTCTTAGTATCTTATGAAAATTGGTAAAAGGTACTTCTACCTTGGAAGCCTTTAGACCCAACTGAGAGATTTCCAACCAATGAATATGAGAATTATATGACTATTATGGTGGATCAATCATCTCAGAATTCACTAACCATTCAACCTTTAGTTCCGGACAAGACACTAGTGATCCTGTGCAGAATCAA
>NW_018164444.1:41373861-41374662 GCF_001263595.1 Phalaenopsis equestris | reverse complement strand
AATAGAGCACGCCGACGGCGCCATCGACCCCGCCATCGGCGAGATCGCTAAAATATCTCTTTAACCGTGATTTTGACCGGTCAACCGCCACTATTCATTATCATCTTCCTCCTAAAAATGCCATTTTCGAATTAAGGCTTGATAGATCTTGGATTGGGAGACTATTTCAAGGCTTTTTGACACTGAATTTGATCTTCTTTAGGTAAGAGCTTCACTCCAAGCTAAATATATTTGATTTTCACGATGTATTTCTTCCACATTGAGGAAACCCAAAAAATTGAAAATGTGAAGAAAATCTTGGAAGAAATTCATGAATCTTAAATGTTGAACTCTTTGAATTACCATTGGAAGCCATTATTTACATATTAGAAGTGATTTTTGGAAATTTTCTTTGATTTGATTAGATTAAAAATGGCTCCACGTCAAAAAAGGAGTTTAGTGCGATGATTCACGCTTTGTCAATTTGATGGCTCAAACTCGATTCACTTTGATACTTCAATAAAAAAAATGTATTCAAGATCGAGTTCTTGAGAGTCCGGGAGGAGAAATTGAATAGGTTATTGCAAAGCGGAAGTGGGAGAACTTTTGTTACACCACCAATAAAACCGATGCAAATGTGGTGAAGGAGTTCTACGCCGATGTGATTTATGATGAAGATGGAATCGTGCAAGTGAGTAGACTTCCTGTGGAATTTACCGCCGCCCGCATTAACACTTTTTATGAAGTTCCAGATTCTTACATTTGCCACTATGAATCATTTAGTACAATGGAAGGCCCCTTCAATAATGTGATTAACTTTCT
>NW_018164444.1:41372444-41373597 GCF_001263595.1 Phalaenopsis equestris | reverse complement strand
ACTTATTTATGCTCTTTGCCAACTTTCTGGAGTGGAAGCTAGAGATGAAGAGTGGGTTTACCCTGTGAAATCCATTAGTAAATCAAATTTGAAAACTTATGTATCTCATGAGAAATGGAGAACTGGAAGTAGGAGTCAGGAACCTTCTACTAGTAGAGACGTTCCCTCTACAAGTTATGACCCTCCTCCTCCTTCTAGCTTCCCTACCTTAGCAGATTTGATGAATGATTTGACCTTGCAGTGGAAGAGCATAGATTTAATGAATGAGCAGATTGGAGGTTTAGAACACAGACATGATTATGATAGTGAATACCTGCAGAGGCATTTTGATTTTGAGATAGCCTATTATGATGCTCAGGCCCGACACTACAGAGGAGAGCCTGATGTTACATTTCATGAATACTCCCGATATACTCAATATCAACCCAATCCACCTGCTGATCAAGGCAACGATGAAATAGTTTGGGATTTTGATATTTAGAATGAGATTGATGTACTTATGTTTGTATTTTTGTTTATTTTTATGTTATGTAAACTTTTTATGAGAAAAATGAATGAGTATGTAATTGGACTTTCATTTAGTGTACTTTGTGGATTGTAATGTGATGTGATGTTTATTTTCATTTTAGTATTTTTGTCTTTTATTTAGTATTGTGGTTGTGTTAGGAAATGTTGTGTTTGTTTTAGTTTTATACTTGTTTCAAAATTTCATTTCCTAGAAATTCCTCTAATGATTTATATGTGTAGAAAGCTCCTAATATTCCAGACCAGGTGAACTAAAAATTAGAGAAGGCCTGCAGAAATTTCAGAATGATAAAGATGCCTACAATACTGAGATATGATTTATATTTATAATATTTTCTTTCCACCTTTATTTCATATTTAAAAATTTAAGTTTGGGGGAGGGAAGAAAAAGATTAACTATTAGATGTCCTCAATTTCAATATTTTCAAAAATTATTTATATGATTTTATGTAGTAAATTTAATTCAGGTAACTATATTTTTGTAACTATTTAAATATTATGGTAGATTTAAAGAAATATTTTTGTAATGAAAATTAATTTTGTAACTTAAGATATTTAGTATAAGAGAATAAGATTATAGTTAACTATTTAAAGTAAAGGAAACTATATTTTAAAGTATTAAGAATCT
>NW_018164444.1:41371804-41372118 GCF_001263595.1 Phalaenopsis equestris | reverse complement strand
AGAGTTAATTCAATTAATTGAATTTTTTCTGAAAATCTCACTATGATATTTATTTAAATCAAACTTATAGTATTTCTGAATTAAAACATTATTGCAGTAGATCACAACTTTTATATAGTACTAAAATTACTTGAGGACAAGTAATAGTTAAGTTTGGGGGATTTTGACCAAAGGAAAATAGGTTAAGATTTTCATACCTCTTTTATATTATTTTTAATGATATTGCACTTTAAAGAAAGATATTTTTGATGTTTTGTTGCAGGAATGATGAATTAGGGTCAATGAAGCAAAAAGATGCAAAAAGGAGTGAATTT
>NW_018164444.1:41371191-41371590 GCF_001263595.1 Phalaenopsis equestris | reverse complement strand
GACGGCGCCATCGAGGCCGCCGACGGCGCCATCGACGGTTATGTGACATGTACAATGGATAAGGCCGGATTTTGGAGGGGTGCGTAAGCGACTCTTGGGAAAACTCATCCACATCTTTAAAGAGAACATTTTGGCCAAAAATTAAGAAAGGGGGAGAGGCTTTTGGAGACTTTTGGAAGCTTGGAAGCTATCGAAAGGGTCTAATAGTGTGTCAAGATAATAGTGTGTAAAGATTGTGAGGAATTCTTCGAGAGATTGTAAGAGTGGAGGGAAAGTGAGAGATTTCTTCCTCCTTGCTACTTCGAAGAGGAATTCTTTGCACTGTTAAGAAAGGAAGAGATTCAAAGGAACTTCGAGGAGTGTTCTTGGGGAGAAATTTAGAGATAAGTTATTTACTTG
>NW_018164444.1:41348893-41370597 GCF_001263595.1 Phalaenopsis equestris | reverse complement strand
AAGGAGAATGATGCTTTCTTATATATTGAATATCACAATTAAACGTTATTCCTTATAATTAGTTATTATTCAAATTATCTACTTATTTTAATTGCCTATTAGTGACAGATAAGCAACTTGAACGTCGTTGTAGTTGAAGTATTACTTTTTATTAAATTTTAGTCCGTAGTATTCTATTTCTCCCTGTGGGATCGATATCTAGGACCCCATTAGAGCCCCATATTACTTGAGCGATACGTATACTTGCATTGACTATTCGACTTTAACATTATTGAATATTATATCTACACATATTTATTAAATCAAACATATATATATAAAGTCACAGTCTAGTTTTTGGCATCGTTGCTGGAATTTAAATCTTCTAGTAGTGTCATCAATTTCTTGTAATTGTTGACTTACAAAAAAGGTTGGTCACGTATACTCATGAAATGGGGGAAACTGAGCTAAATTCCCCTCTCCAAACAAAATGTGATATCTCATTATCTACAGCATGGATTCATAAACACTACTTCCAAAATTGCTTTCCCTTTGAAAATATTCATCAAAGTGCTCCATGTGGACCGTCTGATCATACCCCTGACCATGTACAGTAGAAAAGTCATTTAGCTACTCTTGCATTTGACCATATAAATCTTCTAAAGTGACTTTGGATTTATTAAATGTACGGGAAGTAGATGGCCTATAGGTAGACATTGAAGGAATATTTGAACCTCTTCCCCCGGAACTCATTCCCGCATGCATCTCATATTCTTGAACATTTTTTTAACTAATAGGATTAAGAGGTTGCATCTGTTCTTCCCAACTCTCATAAGTGATTCTTGATTGCTTTCACAAAGTAAAAATCAGAGCAGGGAAACCTAATCCTCAAGTATACTAACATCTAAAAGAGATATTTTGATAAATTATAGAACCAATGCTTATACTCTTCATCTATTGTATGCAGAAATTCAAATATACTCTCTCCTTGCTCACCTATCTCAGATGATTAGTGGGAAGAAATCGTGTAGAAATAAAATAGTGTCAAGCCTTAGAATGTGCATTTAACAAAAAGGCCAAGAAGTTTACCTTATGATTGTTCTTTATTTTCTAAACTCCTCTTCCTTCAGTTAGAAATGCTATCTTCTCGTATAATTGTAAATCAGAAGACTCTAATGAATAATCACAAATAATAATATTTAGTAGCAGGAATAGAGCATTGATGTGCTCCGGAGTCACTTCCACTCTTCTTCCTCAAACATACACTTGATCATCAAATGCTTCAGGAAAATTTACATAAAATTCCCGTATAATGGAAATTACTGCTACTGCTATGAAGTAGCAAGAAATATTCCCGATGTTGGGCAATATTTAAGCTTTCCACTGCTCCCTTGGATTAAGAAAATTCCTCTCCTGAATAAACTTTCTTTTCTAAAGGAGAACTTTGTATCTAAATTTAGCCTTTATATTATAAAGTTTACCCGAATCAAACTCAAATCTTCCTTTTCCTCGCTTTATTTTAGGAGCCATAATTCATACAAAATTCCACATAAATTCCAAATACTTTTCTTAAACTCCCAACAACAATTTTCTAAGGTAAGAAACTTTCTGCCATGAATTGATCACTCATTTCTTCCAAATAAAAATCCAAAATTTTTGCCCATGAGAATTATGAGAAGAATCCATGGTGAAAATCAAAAATTTTTGCATTAAAGTGAAGCTCTTACCTTGAGAAAATCAAATTTGAAATTTTTTGAGTCAAGAAATCACTCAAAATCTAAGATTTGAGAAGCTCTAGGAAGCCTCTACTTTGTTTTTTGTGTAATCAGAAAAGAAGAAGATGATGGCTTAGGTAAAAATTTGGTTCTTAACCCATATTTTTGGTCCTGGGGAACCGACACTTAGACGCTAATTCAGGCACATAAGCACCATGCTCTCAGGTTTTTGGTGCTTAGGTGCTAGATTTCAGTGCCTAGGCGCCAGTGCCCATATTTTGGTTTTTTATTTTTTCATTAAATTTCAACAACGAGCACTGCACACCAAGGCACTACGAACCCTAGCAAACCAAATTCAACATGTTTAAATAACTTCAAGCACCAAAATTTTAGAGAACACAAACAATCACTTATATTTAAATATAAATTAATCCCCATAAAAACACTATTATATGGCACTCACAATTTTAAAACACAAATTCTAAAATCCTCACCGACTCATAAGCATTCAAACACTCTAAATACTAGAAAACCTTCAAGCACACCACAGAGCTAATGCTTAATCAAAACCAAATATTTTCAAGCACGCAACACAACAACATGCACTTATAAAAGCTACTATGAAAAATCACTCCAAATTTTCATCAACCTCATTACCCACTTTTCTAATATCTCCAAGCGATTGATGCACCTACAAGTTGTAGAAGGGATAGTTCAAGAAGTCCTCAGAATCTTCATTGATCCAACCATTCTTCGTGTACATCTGAACATGTGCATCATGAACTATGGTAGTATAATCTGATTGTTGTTTCATTTTCCAATCTAGAAGATCGAATTGATCAGTGATACTACTTATCCTGTTATGAATCATAGATATCTCCTTCTTTATATTCCCTACTACTTCCAAGATACTTGCCAAATTATCTGCTCGTCGAGATATTGATGATGTAGAAGGGTGTGAAGGCTGATACAAATAAGAACTTCCTCCATGTACCAGAAAAAAATTGATGTTGCACATCTCAAGATAAAATGGTCCATGGGCTTCCAGGGAAGAAGTATCTTTTCCCAACTTTCATAAGGGACATGGGCTTGACTACAAAGTGAGAAAATAACTACATGGTGCTCAAGCCCAATCATAGATCCATTGAGTGCAACTCCAATGATGGATTTATAAATAAGTGCCCTGACAACAATAGGACGTCTTATCTGAATACAATAATTGGGGATTGTACTTTCCTTTGTTACTTCCTTCATGTTCGTGGTAGGAAGTAATTTGACAGAAATGAAGAAGTGTCAAGGCATGGATGATGAATTTAATCTTGTAGTAGGAAAACTTGTAGTAGGAAAACTAACCTTGGAATTGCTTGTAAATTTCTAACATTCATCAATGTCCATCAGGAATCTGAAGATCTCCGTTAAATTTTCTTTAGTCAGAGTAAAGTTAGAAAATTCACAAATTGGCATTCCATCCACCAAGAACAACTCATTGATTCTTGCATAAGTGAAGGGTAATAACTTACTTCAAACATATACCAATCCTTGATTTATTCCATGAAGATTTGCATATAACTCCTTTAGAATAGAGATCACAACAGTGGCAGTGGTGTAGCAAAGCACTTCCCAACGTTTGTACGCAATAATTGCCTCGATCTGCCCTACAGACATGATGTATCTTCTGTCATTTTATTAATTTCTTCTTCACCAACGTCCTGTAATGAAGTCGCTATGCTTATTTTCTTATGAGCTTCTTATGATATTATTATGATCATAGACTCCAAGATTTGTACTTACCAAAGAATTGCAATCCATGATTCTTTTCATTCTTTGAGATCTCAAGACTTCTATCACTCCCAAATCTTCTAAAATAGTGAAAAACGAAATCATTTGGAGGTTTTGGGGGTTTAAAATGGTGAAATCCATCAGAAAAACCGCAAAACAACTTCATTTTGCAAACCTATAATTATGGTGCCTAGGAGTCAGATTTGGGCGCCTAAGTGCTAGGCTCTCTTTATGCTGGCGCTTAGGCACTAGATTTTGGCTCCTAGTCACTAGTGCACAATAAAGCACTGGTCTGCCAAATGTCTAAATACACTTCTTAACCTCCCCTAGGTCATGAATAAAATTATTTTAGGAAATAACTACATGTGTGCAACTCTCAAACTCAAACAACCAAATACACAGAAATAAATCTAGAACAACTAAACTCAATTCATTCTAAAAAGAATGGGTTTCCTCTCATAAAGCGCTTATTTTAACTTCATCAGCCCAATGTATCCACATCTTACTATAAAGATCTATTCCATCAAAGTAAGGTCCATTCACTATGAAAATTTTATCATTTTTCAGATTCTTGATATCCACAACACCATAAGGATAAACTTTTATTACAATTAATGGCACTAACCACCTAAACTTTAGTTTCCCAGGAAAGAATTTCAATCTTGAATTGTATCATAAAATTTCTTGTCCAGGTTTTAGATTATTTAGTAAAATCTTCTGATCATGCCATAATTTCAACTTTTCCTTATAAATCTTTTCATTATCATAAGAATCATTTCTACTTTCCTCAAGCTCATTCAACTGTAATAATCATCTCTCACCAGTATCTTTCAAGTTATAATTAAATTATTTGATACCTCAATAAGCTCTATGCTCTAATTCTATTGTTAAGTGATAAGCCTTCCCATTTATGAGTTTATATGGGATCATTCCTATATGAGTTTATATGTCATTGTATAAGCCTATAATGCTCCATCTAGTCTATCAGACCAATCTGTCCTTTTAGGATTTATAGTTTTCTCTAAAATTTTTTTTATTTCTTGTTTGGACAATTCTACTAGATCGTTGGTATGAGGATGATAAGCAGTGGCAATTCTATGTTTAATACCATATTTTTTTACTAATGTTTCAATCTGCTTATTCCTAAAATGACTTTCCCCATCTGTAATTATTACTCGCGACATCCCAAATCTACTAAAGAAATTTCTCTTTAACAATTTTGCAACACTGCAAGCATCACAGCAACCTAAAGCTACAGCTTCTATCCACATTGAAAAAAAGTCCACAACAACAAATATGCAAATATTTTTGAAAGATGGTATAAATGGTCCCATAAATTCTAAACCCCAAACATTAAAAATCACAATCTCTAAATTAATATTGAGGGGCCTTTCATTTCTTCTAGAAATATGCATGCCCTCTGACATCGATCACATATTTTTACATAAGTATTAACATCTCTAAATATTGTAGGCCAATACAATCCATATTATAATATTTTATATGCAGTTTTATCAATCCCAAAAATGTCCCCAAAAATTAAAATCATGAAATTTTAGAATAATTTGTTGAGTTTTTTCCGTAGGTACACATCTTCTAATAATTTGATCCTTACATTTTTTACATAGATATCGGTCATCCCAAAAGTAAGATCTTGCATCAGGTTTAAATTTTCTTTGTTGTGGGTACATCTAACCATAGGGTAAAATGTGAGTAACTAAGTAATTAACTATGTCGACATATCACGGAACACGTCTTTCAATTATAGTAAATAATTTTTCATCAAAAAAATATTCATTAATTTAATTTTCAATTTAATTTGAATTTTTGAGGTTCAAGCCTAGATAGATGATCAGCAATATGATTATCAATTCCCTTCCTATCAACTACCTCAAAATCAAATTCTTGCATCAGAAGAACCTATCTGATTAACCTTAGTTTTTCATCTTACTTCAACATTAGATATTTAATAGCAAAGTGATCTGTATGCACTATACATTTAGTACCAATAGATAAGACCTAAATTTGTCAAAGGCATATACTATTTCCAATAACTATTTTTACATAGTAGTATAATTAATTTGAGCTTCATTAAGATATTTACTAGCATAATATATTACTTTGAAATTTTATCATATTTTTATCTCAAAATAGCTCTAATAGCATTATCACTCGCATCACACATAAACTCAATTGGTTCCCCCCAATTGGGTGAAACAATAATAGGAGCGATGATTAATTTTTCTTTTAAATTGAAAGCAATTAGGCACTCCTGATTAAAATCAAATAAGGCATCTTTTTCTAAAAGTTGGCATAGAAGCTTAGTAATTTTTTAAAAATCTTTGATGTATCGCCTATAAAAAACAACATGTCTTATGAAACTCCTAACTCCTTTCACTGTAATGGGAGGAGGTAGTTTAAAAATAACTTGAATTTTTGTTAGATCTAATTCTTACCATTTATAGAAATTTTATGTTCAAGTACAATTCCTCCTGCAACCATAAACTAGCATTTCTTTCAATTTAGAACTAGATTAGTCTCTTTGCAACATTTTAGTACTTTTTCTATATGATTTAAACATTATTCAAATGAAGTACCAAATAATAAAAAGTCATCCACAAAAACTCTATTCCTTTCTCAATTAAATCGCAGAAAATAGACATCATACATCTTTGAAAAGTTGCAGGTGCATTGTATAATCCAAAGGACATCCGTCTAAAAATAAAAGTCCCGAAACGATACAGGAATTTGGTGATAACCGGTATATCCATCCAAAAAGCTTAAATTTTTGTGCCCTACTATCCTGTGAAACATTTGATCCATAAAAGGTAAAGGAAAGTGGTCTTTCCTACTAGCAAGATTTAATTTTCTATACATAATGCAGATTCATCACCCAGTGACTTATCAAGTAGGAATTAATTCATTCTTTTCATTAACAGATACGGTCACTCCCCTTTTCTTAGGAACACAGTGGATAAAACTAGTACTATCCAAAATAGGATAATAAATTCTAGCATCTAACCACTTTATAATTTCTTTATTAACAACTTCCTTCACTATAGGGTTCAGTCTCCTTTTAGAATCAGCTCTCGATGTATAACTCTCTTCCATTAAAATTTGGTGCATACAAATTGAAAGACTAATTCTTTTAGTATCTGCTATCTTCCATCCAAAATTTTTTTTATAATTCTTAAAAAATTAAATTAATTTATGTTCTTGATCTTCAAAAAGGTCTGAGGATACTATAACAGGTATTGTAGATGAGTTCCCTAGAAAGGTATATTTAACATGCATATGTAGAAATTTCATCTCTAGTTCACGAGGTTTTTCCATTGAAGGAGTAAAATATTTGTTGTTTTCATTTGTGTCCAACAACTAAAAATTTTCCTGAACATAATTTGTATCCTCATTAATCTTTTCATCTTTCAGATCAATGTCTTCTTCAATCTCATATTTGTGTTGTTCCAATTTATCTTCATAATGTTCCTTGAAATGTTGTTATTCAATTGATTGATAAGTTACATTCTAAAACATTCATTCTCTCTTCCCTTTGTTGGATATTTCATTTATTTAGATATATTAAATGTCACTTCTTGATAATTGACTCTCATGGTTAACTTAACTTTTTGCACATCTATCTTAACTCTTTCAGTAGCAAGAAAAGTTCTCCTTAAAATGACTGGGATTTTTTTATCTTTCTCCATATCTAATACATTGAAATCAATAAGAAAGATAAATTTATCCACCTTTACTAACACATCTTCTATAATCCCCTTCGAGTAAGTAATTGATGAATCAGCTAACAGAAGAGTTACTGAAGTGGGAGAAATCTCTCCTAAGCCTAACCTTTAAAAAATAGATAGAGGCATAAGGTTAATACTAGCTCGTAAATTACATTAAGCTTTCCCATCAAATCGATCTCCTATTACACATGGAATAGTACAGCTATCAAAATCTTTTAGTTTCTGAGGAAGTTTCTTCTGAATTATTGCGCTACACTCTTCACAGAGGTCGATGGTCTCATCAGTTATAAACTTCCTCTTTTTATTAAGAATTTCCTTCATAAACTTTATATAGCTCATAATCTATTCCAGAGCTTCAACAAATGGAATATTAATAGTTAACTTCTTAAATATTTTCATAAACATTGAAAATTATTTATTTAATTTTTGTTATCAAAGTCTCTAAGGAAATGGAGGTGGTGATCGTGTTGAAGTGATTTTTATTGAAGAAATAAGTTTTTCTAGCTCTTGAGGAATATCTTTATCAAACTTTTCAATTTCTTCTTTCTCTTTCTCAACTTCAATCTCTTTCAGTACTCTCATCTCCAATTCTCTTTCACTTCTTAATTGGACAGCTTTAACTTATTCTTTGTTCTAGACTTTAGGATTAACTTTAGTATTACTAGAAAGACTTCGTTGATGCCTATTACTAAGGGTATTAGCAATTTTTACTAACTGTTTTTTCATTTTTTTAATTATTGCTCCTTGACTTTGTATTTGGTTTTCCATATGTAACACCAGTTCTTCTATTGACAACTTCTTCTCTTTAATTTGTTTATTACTTTTAAATTCAGGAGGATAAATTGGACTATAGTTAGTAATATTCCAGTTTCTTAATGGCTTTGCTTGACTGTTTCTCCATTGCTAGTTAGTTTCACTAGAATTGTTATTTCAGTTAAAGTTGATGTGGTTTTTTCATCCTAGGTTGTAATAGTTAGAGTAGGGGTTATTAGGTTTATTGTTAATTACTTTTAAAGTCTAAAATGTAGGAATGTTGGAATCAATCATTTGTCCAAATGAATTTTCATCAATCACTTGAGGCATTTGAGATAAATTCATTCCTAATTGACTACTTTAGATGTTACCATAGAAATAGTGTCAAAATCATGAACACTGACTATTCTCTTAAGATTTACCAGTTTAGAAGGCCATTAAAAATTATTCATAGTCATTTTTTCAATTAAATAATATGCTTCATCAAAAATTTTTGACATTAATGATCTAACAGCGGCAGCATCAATAATAGATTTCAGAGGTCCTTCTAACCTATTATAAAATGTTTGAATTATTAACCAATCACACAAATAATGGTGTGGACACTTCCTAAGAAGTTCTTTAAAGCGCTCCCAAGCCTCGTATATTGATTCCCATTCAAACTAACAAACTTCAAGCTGACAAAAAGACTGACAAAAAGATGTAATATCATTTTTAAGCTTAGCAGTCTTTGATGGTGGAAAATACTTAACCAAAAGTTTCTGTGCTAGGTCTCCCCAAGTTCTAATAGATCCATGTTTTAATGAGCTTAACCACATTTTAGCTTTATCCCTTAAGGAAAAAAGAAAAATCCTAAGTCAAACAGCATCATTCGAGACACCATTATACTGAAGTGTAGCGCAAAGTTCTAACAAACTTACAAGATGTAAGTTAGGATCTTCATAATGAGTTCCCCCAAATTGGTTGTTTTGTACCATCTGAATGATAGCAAGTGATATGCCAAAAATATATTCAATTATATATATATATATATATATATATAAGGCTTATATTTGGTGATATTGCACTTAAAAGAAATGTATTTTCATGTTTTATTGCAGGTATACTAAGTCTAGGCATTTGGAGCTTAAAGTAAACAAAAAGGATGAAATTTGGAGTCAAAAGGTTGTGTATTCAAAAACTTGAACTGGCACCTAAGCGCAAGAATCTGGAGAAGACAATTTCCATGTGCCAAAGACGGTTATCTTCCCAAATGCATTGAATTTGGATGGATTTTGAAGGAGTGCCAAGGGAGACTCTTGGGAAATTTGTTTTTACATTATAAAAGAGTGTTTTTATAACAGAAAAAGGAGGTGGTGTGTGTATCAAGCGTGTGAAAGATTTTGGAAAGTGTTCTATAAGAGTTGTAAGAGGAGAGGGAAAGTGAGAGTTCTAAGAGAGAATTGAGTGTTACTGTAAGGAGAGAAAGTGATTCAAAGGAACTTTAAGGGATTTACTTGGGGAGGAGATCAAGTTTAGTTTTTTTTGCTTTACTTTTTTTTGTAACTTATTCTTATATATAAAATTCATGTTTTGTTGTATCTTCCTCATGAATTTTGAGTAAATTTATTTTTCCTATACCCTACAAAGAGATATAGTCATGTCAAGAATCAAGATGGTTGTGCAATATTTTAATTTCATAATTGTGATGATTCAAACATTCAACTTCATTTACATTTCAATCTGGCAAATTAAATTATTAAAATTTATTGTGAAACATATGATTTGAGAGGGTTATGCATTCTACAATAAAGTAAGAATCACATTTGATTTCATGGATGAAAATGTAGTTCATGGGGTTGAGTACAAATCAATAGGGAAATATTCATTGATGGGCGTAGAATTGGAGATTTTAGGGTGGCATACTAAATCCTAAATTTGGTCTAAGCATTTGGAAACTAAAGCGAGATGTTAGCCCTTAGGCAAGGGGAACATACATGGGAACTCTGGAGTGAGAGCGAGTGAGAGCCAATATCTTCCCAGCCTAACTGTAGATTTAGGAACCAAACATTTGAATAGCCAATGTTCTTTATTGCTTGAAAAAAGGATAAATAATATAATTACTCCTATTTAGCACAATAAACTATTCTAAAATTTGATAATTCACTTACTATAACCTCATTGTAAGGGGAAGGACACTTTCTTAAATTTGAATTCTTCATCATAAAACTTAGTTTAGTTTTAGTAAATTTAACTTTAAAATTTTGAGATTAGTGTAGTAAACATCGTTTCTTTAGTGGCATTAAATAAATTTTGACATGCTTACATAGTTAAGTTTTCTATAGTTTAAATATTGTGTCTTTGCGTTATTACGATAAGAATGTTCCCTCCCTGTGGGATTGATACTTATGGCTCTATTAGAGCCCTTTATACTTGAGTGATATGTATACTTGCGTTTGCAACCTAGTAACGAATTGAAATTGAAAGTACACCTTAATTCACTAAGAGTGGCAGCTTTAAATATTTTAAAAAAGAAAATTAATTATACCTAAGTAAATTTTATTATGTTTGATCTACATATTTTCTAGTATAGCTGTCATGTGTGTTGTGGTGTTGAAAAACATTTATAGCGCACACAATTCCCACATCAAGTTTTTGGCATCGTTGTCGATGACGTTGCGATAAGTTACTTAAAAGACTTTGTTTGAACAATAAAATTTTAAATATATATATAACTATTTCCAATAATATTGGTGGCGGCTGGAGGAGGAGCTCTGCTAGGGTTTCTGATGGGATGAAGATTTGTTATAGTTGGTTGATGTTTAGAGTTTTAGTAGTGGTATGTTGGGTCCTCTTTTCTACTTCTTCTTCACTTTGGTGGTTTTTCTCTTTGTTTAAGTCTTCCCAGGTTTGGAGATTTGAAGGTTTTACTGCTCCATTGATTCTGAGTTTTTTCTGTTGCTCCTGGGTTACTAAAGTGGTGTCCTTACCCACCACTCTGGTAGCTGGTTTTTTCAAAACTTGGGCTTGTTTGGGTTAGGCTTTGTTGCGTTTCCATTTTCCCTGGACTGGTTCTTTTCTTTGAGGTGTTACTGCACTTAGGCAATTGTGCTCAGACTCTTGGTTAGAAGAAGTGTTTCTCCTTCTTGGTAATTGTTCTCTTTTCGGTTACTTTTTTGTTTGGCCCTGACTGCTGAAGTGGTGTGTCCTTAACACTCTTTTGGTGTTCTATTTGGTAGCTTTTAGTTCAGGTTTCCCCTCTACAATGGCTACAACTATAAATGTTCTCACTGACTCTCAATGGACAAAATCCACATATGCAGGTGTTGTAAGCAAGACCACTAACACTTTACAAGATCTTGACAAACTTGTTTTCCCCTAAGAATTCCATGACACAGTGATACATCAAAAATATATGCATTTTAGACCCATAGTTTATACATATTTTTGGTGATATTGCACCTTAATGGAAGGTATTTTGATATTTTCTTGCAGGTTGTTGATTTTTAGGACTTAAAGCAAAAAAGGATGAAATTTGGAGTCAGGAGTCAAAAATTTGGAGTCAAAATGAAATTTTTAAAGAAGTACTCAGTGCCGACCACGCTAAAGGTTGTGCCGATGGTGCAGAATAACAGAACAACAGAAATTTTTACTCAGCGTTGACGGCACTAGACTAGCGCCAAAGGCGGGTTTCGCCACGGTCG
Organism: Phalaenopsis equestris; assembly: GCF_001263595.1. Taxonomy (NCBI): domain Eukaryota; kingdom Viridiplantae; phylum Streptophyta; class Magnoliopsida; order Asparagales; family Orchidaceae; genus Phalaenopsis; species Phalaenopsis equestris. The sequence continues at coordinate 41,358,945 of NW_018164444.1, read as the reverse complement.
ATCGATGCCCCGTTTCTAAAATGTTCGATATATTTGGACAATTTTTTAAGAGTTTTTGGAGGTACCTCTTGGAGAACCGACCTTGGGCTTTATTTGGGGCTGAAATTCATCAGGAAATGGACTCCTTCTGCTCCAAAACCTTCCACCACGCTCCATTTTCGCCATTCTTCATAATCCATCTTCATTCCACCACCACATTGGAGTCCATTAGTGATTTTTCTTTTATTGATTTTTCTTTTATATTTTCTTTTATATTTTAGAGTTTGTATGGTGAGATTTAGTATGAAACTTTCTATAAGAGTGTTGAAGAAGGAGAAAAATGAGAATTTTTCTTCCTGCATTTCTAAGGACCTACATATCTAAGAAAAGGCTACAAGATATTTGTCTTGAGAAAGAGTTTTAGATAAGTTTTGTTTATTTATTAGTGTTGTATGAACTTTCTTTTATATATGAAATTTGTGTTTTGTTGTCTCTTTCTCATGAAATCTGAGTAGTTCCCTCTATCTTTCTCCCTACTCTGAGATATGGTGAAATGAAGAGATAATATGATGTGCCAATATTAAAATATAAAATAAATTGTGATGACTGTTCAACTCTGAACTTAATTTACATTTCTATCTAACCAATTGAATTGTTAAAATATGTTGTGAAACATATGATTCGGGAAATAGAATATGAGTTATACAACAGAGTGAGGATCACATTTGATTTCATGGAGGAGAAATTCGTTCATGGAATTAGGTGCAAATAAATAAGGAAATTATCTTTGTTGGGTGTAGAATTGGAGAATCTTTAGGGCGACAGACTAAAATCCCCAATTCAATCTTAGTATTTAAAAACTAAAGTGAGAGTTAGCCTTTAGGTGAAGGGAAGTGGAGCTCTAGAGTGGGAGTCGGTATCCTCCTAGCCTAGCCACGAATTTAAGGACAAAACCTAGGATTAGCCAATGATTTTCTATGCACTATATTAGGGTAGAGAATTATAATTGCTCCTATTAGCACAAAACATATTATAAACATTTATCTCATCTCATTTCACCAGAACCTCATTATAGTGGGAATGATGCTTTTTCACATAAGAAATATTCATTACATAAACATAGTTAGTAGATTTGTTTTTACTTTTTTAAAATTTTGCAGTTCTGTTTTGCTAATTGTTAAGTACTTTAGTTTTGATAACATCTCAACCTTTGAAATTAGTGTCAGTGATTTCGTTTGATTTTCTGTAAATTTCCTAGTAAAACTTATATTTGTCAATTTACACCTTCATTGTGGGATCGATATTTGGGGCTTAAATAGAAATTCCCTTATTACTTGATAACGATACAATATACTTGCATAGAATCTCATTAATAATTTCTTATAATTATATATATATTACACAACTTACTTTACATATAAGGATCAAGTTTTTGGCACTGTAGTGGTGTCAACTTCATAAATCCTTACAACATATAAAAAATTGGGATCAAGTTTTTGGCGCCATTGCGTGGGGAAGGTAACGGATAAATTTAGGTAAATTAAATAGTTTTGATAAATTAGGAAAGTTAGAGATAATATATATACTATAAAAATATTAAAAAATAGAAAATATATATACAAAAAATCAAAAATACAAAAAGAAAGTTATTTAAGAGTTTTTTTTAAAAAAAAAGTATTTTACTTAGCTTGCTTTATTTATTTATGTGAAATATTGGATCTGAATATTTAGTACCTTACGATTTAGAGTTAGAACGTACTATTAGAAAAATTTGAAAACAATAAAGAGAAATTAAAAATTTTAAAGAAATGGCAAATAACTTAGAAAATCTAATAAATGAGAATCGACAAAGACCTTTAAAAGATTATGCAAATCCGACAGCAGATGAAGTTCGAACCTCATTTAACTATTCAAAATTCTTATGTTGCTGCTGATTCATTTGAGCTTAAACATGCTATTATCCAAATGGTACAAAATAATCAATTTGGAGGATCACTTACTGAAGGTCCTAACTTACATATTGCTAGTTTTCTTGAAATTTGTGCTACATTTAAATATGACTGAGTGTCTGATGATGCTGTTAGGCTTAGAATTTTTCCTTTTTCATTAAGGAATAAAACCAAAGGTTGGTTAAATTCATTAGCACCTTGATCTATTAGAACTTCGGGAGAACTATCACAATAATTCTTGGCTAAATATTTTCCACCCTTGAAAACAGCTAAGCTTAGAAATGATATTACATCTTTTTGTCAATTTGAAGGGGAATCAATATATGAAGCCTGGGAAAGATTTAAAGATCTTCTTAGAAAATGTCCACACCATGCTTTTCCAGATTGGTTACTAAGTCAAACCTTTAACAATGGATTAGTAGGATCACCAAAATCTATTATAGATATTGTTGTGGGTGGATCATTAATGTCAAAATCTTTTGATGAAGCATATTCTTTAATTGAAGAAATTGCTACTAATAATTTTCAATGGCCCTCTGAAAGGGTAAATCCTAAGAGGGTAGCCAATATTCATGATTCTGATGCAATGTCTATTTTGGCATCTCAAATTGCTGCTATTTCTAGAAAGATTGGTCAAATAGGAGTAAACTATTCTCAAATACCCCCAGTATTAGAGGAAAATTCACTAAGACATATTTTTGATACTCAAAAAACTTATGAAACTTTAAACACTATAAATAATTGAAATAACAATCCCTATTCTAATTATTTTAACACTGGATGGAAAAATCACCCTAATTTTAGTTAGAATAATTATAATAATTCGGTGAATCCATCTGGAAATCTGAACAATCAAGGAAATCCTAGTTTTCGACCCTATTATCCTCCAGGATTTAACTCCAATCCTAACCCACAAGTTAAGGAAAAGTAGTTGACAATGGAAGAAGTGATGTTGAATATGGGAAATCAAATACAGAATCAAGGGGCTGCTATTAGAAATATTAAAAATTAATTAGGACATATTGCGACTGCACTTACTAACAGACCTTATGCAATTCTTCCGCGTAATATAGAAGTTAATCCAAAAGATCAAAATAAAGAGCAAATTAAAGCTATTCAATTATGAAGTGGAAAAGAAATTGAAACAATGATCCAAAGAGAAACTGAAGTTGATGAAGAGAAGAAAGAAATAAATATAAACAATTTACAGTTTTTTTGGAAATCCTTAAGAAATTAACGATAAATATTCCTTTTGTTGAAGCTTTGGAACAAATGCCAAGTTATGTGAAATTTATGAAGGATGTACTAAATAAGAAGAGGAAGTTTACAGATCATGAGATTGTTGCACTCGTGAAGAAAGTAGTGCTATTATTCAAAAAAAGCTTCCTAAAAAATTAAAATATCCTAGTAGTTTTACTATACCATGTGCAATTGGTGAAAATTTTTATGTGCAATTGGTGAAAATACTATACCTTGTGCAATTGGTGAAAAGTTTTATGGAAAAGCTCTATGTGATTTAGGAGTGAGTATCAATCTTATGCTCTTATCGATCTTTAAACATTTAGATTTGGGAGAAATTTCCCTTAATACTGTAACTCTTCAGTTAGTTGATCGATGAATAACTTATCCAAAAGGAGTTATAGAGGATATTCTAGTAAAAGTGGATAAATTTATTTTCCATGTAGACCTTATAGTATTGGATATGGAGGAAGATAAAGAGATTCATATTATTTGAGGGAGACCATTTCTTGCAACAAAAAGAGCTATAATAGATGTGAAAAAAGGAGAATTAATAATGAGAGTTAATGATCAAGAAGTAAAATTCAATATAGCAAAAGCTATGAAATATCTTGCAATAGAAAAAGATAATGAATGTTTCAGGATGGAAGTAGTCAATTATCTGAGTAATGAACAGTTTAAGAATGAGTGTGAAGATAAATTAAAGCAAGGAGAAATTTTTTAGAATGAAGATGAAATAAAAGGAGCATTTGGATTATATTGAGGGCAAATTTGAAACGTTGGACTTGTTGGAAAACGATAGTAAAAATCTTATTCCTTCAAGTATTAAACCACTTGAACTTGAATTAAAGATATTACCTGCCCATTTAAAGTATGTATCCTTAGGAGAGTCATCTACATTGGTTGTTATTATATCTTTCGAGTTAACTGAAATTCAAGAACAAAAGTTGATAGAAATGCTGAACAAGTATAAAAAGGCTTCTGGATAGACTTTAGCAGATATTAAAGGAATTAATCCTTCAATTTGTATGCACAGAATTTTATTAGATGAACAATATGAACCTAAAGCTGATCCTCAAAGAATATTAAACCCAAAAATGAAAGAAGTTGTTAAAAAAGAGATTTTAAAATGGTTAGATGCTGGAATTATATATCCTATTTCAGATAGTGCTTTGGTAAGCCCAATTCACTGTGTTCTGAAGAAAGGAGAAGTGACTGTTGAAGAAAACAAGAAAAATGAATTAATACAAATAAGGTAAGTTATTGGTTGGCGAATTTGTATTGACTATAGAAAATTAAAAATGACCACCAGAAAATATCACTTTCCTTTACCCTTTCTAGACCAAACTTGGATAGATTGGCTGGGAATAAATATTATTCGTTTTTAGATGGATATATCGGTTATCACTAAACTCCAATTGCTTCAGAGAATTAAGAGAAAACATCATTTACAAGCCCATGTGGAACATTTGCTTTCCGTAGAATGTCTTTTGGATTATGCAATACACCTGCGAAATTTCAAAGATGCATGATGTCAATTTTTAGCAATTTTATAGAACATGGAATGGAAGTGCTTATGGATGATTTTTCTATATTTGGGACTTCATTTGAGTTATGTCTTAATAATTTAGAAAAAAGTTCTAGAAGTATGTTAAAAAGTTAACCTAGTATTAAATTGGGAAAATGTCAATTTATGGGTTGTAGGAGGTATTGTGCTTGGGCATAAAATTTCTGAAAAAAACATGGAGGTAGATCGGAGTTAGATCCTGCAAAAATCTAAGTTATAGAAAAATTACCACCACCTACTAATGTTAAAGCGGTGAGAAGTTTTCTATGACATGCTGGTTTTTACAGGCGCTACGTTACATAAAAAATCTTTCAAAAATAACTAAGCTGTTATGCCAACTTTTAGAAAAAGATACGAAATTTGATTTTGATGAGGAATGCATAAAAGCATTTGAATTATTAAAGAAAAAATTCATCATTGCACCTATAATAGTACCATTTGACTAGGAAAAACAATTTGAAATAATGTGTTATGTTAGTGATTATGTTATTAGGGCTGTATTAGGACAAAGGCACGACAAAGTTCTTAAAATTATATATTATGCTAGTAAGACTCTAAATGATGCTCAAATTAATTATACTACTACTGAAAGAGAGTTATTAGCTATTGTTTATGCCTTTGATAAATTTAGACCTTATTTAATTGGAACTAAAAGTATAATGTATACAGATCATTTTGTTATTAAATATTTAATGCAAAAGAAAGATGCTAAACCAAGATTAATTAGATGGATACTTCTATTGTAAGAGTTTGATTTTACCGTGATTGATAGAAAGGGAAATGATAATCAAATAGCTGATCATTTTTTTAGAATAGAAATAAAAAGATTAACTAATTTTGTAAATGAAATTTTAGAAAATTTCCCTGATGAATAGTTATATAGTATTGATGAAATGGATGTACCATGGTATGCTGAATGGGTGAATTATATTGTAAGTGATATTTTATGCTGATATAGTGAATTATATTACCACCTATATTTTACCACCGGATATGAAAAATCCACAATTAAAGAAATTTATATATGATTCAAAAGATTTTTTTTGGGATGACCCATATTTAAATAAATAATGTAAAGATAGGAAATATTTCTAGAAGAAATGAGATGCCTCTAAATTATGCATTGGAAGTTGACATTTTTGATGTGTGAGGATTAGATTTTATGGGACCATTTATGCCTTCATTTGGAAACTTATATATATATTACTTGTTGTTGATTATATGTCCAAATGGATTGAAGCTATTTCTATACCTAGATGTGATGCTCGAAGTGTTTCTAAATTTTTAATTAAAAATATTTTTACAAAAAAAATTAATTAAGAAATATGATATTATGCATAGATTCTCTACTACTTATCATCCTCAGACTAGCGGTTAGCAGAGATATCAAATTGTGAAATTAAACATATTTTAGAAAAAGGTGTAAAACCTTATAAATTGGATTGCTCTGCTAGACTAGATACTGCATTATGGGCATATAGAACTGCTTATAAAACTCATATAGGAATGTCCCCATATACTACAGACTGATATTTGGAAAAACATGCCACTTACTAATATAATTAGAGCATAAAGCATTTTGGGCTATTAAGTAATTTAATTTTAATCTAAAAGATGCTGGTGAGAAAAGATTATTGCAACTCAATGAACTTGAAAAGATAATAAATGAAGCAAATGTTAATGTAAAAATCTATAAAAAAAATGAAAATATGGCATGATCGAAAGATTTCAGAAGGAATTTGAACCTGGACAAGAAGTTCTACTATATAATACAAGATTGAGATTATTTCCAGGAAAATTGAAATCTAGATGGTTAGGAGCATTTAAAGTGATTAAATTCTATCATTTAGGAACTGTTGTTATTAAATATTTTAACACTGAAAAAGTAATTTAAGTTAATGGGCATTATCTGAAACATTATTATGAAGGGCGCATACCTCATTTTAAAGAAGTTTTAATGTTAAGTCAACCCAACTAAACAAATGGTGTGTCGGGCTAAAGACGTTAAACCAAACGCTTTGTGGGAGGCAACCCATACATATATGTCTATGTATTGCTATTTTGTTTGATAAGTGTCTTATATATTAGTAGATAATAATCCCACACAATTGCATTTATTATAAATTAAGTCAACTATTGATATTGGAGAAAAAGTTGGAATTAAATTGAACGAAAAATGAATGTCGCAAAACTTTGGCCACTGGCGCCGACGGCGCCCAAGAAAACGGACCTCAGCGTCGGCAGCGCTAATCGGGAGTGCCAACAACGCCAAGAGCGATTTGACGGTTCAAATGACTTTTGGAGGACTTTGGTTGGATTCTGCTCCATATTAACCGCCGGGAGGTGTTTTTAAAGTCCTAAAAACTTTATAGGATGCCTAGAAACTTCCTATTTTCAGATTTCATGGCTTCCAATTCCAGAAATTCTTCAAGGTATGGAGTTTTCAATAGAAGAAAGTTTATTAGTTTCGACACACAGAGATTATGCGATAAAGTTATTACAAAGAAGAGATTGATCAAGAAGAGAGGCTTTGTTAATCATGGATTGATCGATCCAAGTGCTCCGATTGACAAGATCATTTTACAAAAGCGATGGGAAGTTATGTGTTATACTGCTGCTGCAGTTCTTGTGTCTATAGTGAACGGGTTCTATGTAAATCTACATGGAATTACCCAAGGAGTTGTCTTCGTATGAGGTAAGGCTGTACCATTTACTCCTGCGAGGATTAATGAATTGTATATGATAGAAAATGTTCCAATCTATCATTATATAAATTTCATTCTTACACGAGATTTGATGCAAGATGTTTATAATTTTCTGACGGATGAAAGTGATATGTGGGAAGTACGAGATGCAGGATATATTAGTTTTCTTGCTTCATCACTTAATCCAATTTCAAAGCAGTGGCATTTCTTTATTTGTGCAAAATACTCTCTACTATGAAGATTAGTAGAGTCACCAAGGAAAGTGTTATTTTAAGCTATTGTATTCAAATGGAAAAACCTACTGATATAGATTCAATCATATTTAAATCTGTTATGGGTATCATTAGGAATGGGCCAATTTATGGACTTGGGCATCCTTTTACAATTTTTCTGATTTGCAGTCAATCCCAAGTGCCATATGAAAGTTGGGAAAAAGTTTTACTACCATGGGAGCCCATGATCCCTCTTGATGATCAGTATGTTGGTAACGGAAATGAAGCACTAAATGCAATTATGGATTATTTTTCACATGCTTCAACTCCATTAATAACACCAACAATAAAAATTTTGCTTGCTTTGGAGAAGAAATTGAAGAAAATTGAAAGGGAACTTCAGAGTATTATGAATGCAATGGGAGATCCTAAGTACTTTTTTGTTCACCTTGATTGGAGAATGAAAGAAAATTTTGATCATACTGGAACTTTTGAAGCTGGATTAGTTCGGATGTTTAAAGAAAATGAGTGGATCAAAGAAAATTCAACAGAACAATTCTCGTATTGATCCTTCTACAAAGTATATATTCATTACCAATCCATGGGAGATATTAGAGGAGGTGAAAGCACTGAAGATGAAGCGGAATGACTGAAGACTTTGGATTCTCTACTTGCTTAAGAATATTTATGTATTTGATGTAATTATGTAGATTTGATTTGATTTGGTTTTTTTTTTGTTTTTGCTTTAGAATTTTGAACTTTAATTATATGTATAGTTTTGTGTCAGCGTTTAGTGTTGTGGCTTGATTTCAATGCTGATTTATAATTAGTTTGCTTAATATGTGTGAATGAGTGATTTGTGAAATGTGTTTGTAAAAAGTGTATTTTCATATATAAAAGTTAGTTTGTTGTTGTTTGTGAAAATGATTGTTTATGAAATTTTTATTTGTGAATTGTTGTTAGATAAAAATTTGTGTTTAAAAATACTAAAAGACTTTGGAGTAAATTAAAAGGAAATTGAAATTTTGAAAAAAATCAAAATAGTGAATTTCGGGCCTTCAGTGCTGACGGTGCCTTCGACCCGAGAGCAGCAATAACCCCTTCAATTAGAGTTTTCACCACAAAACCTCCATTTTTACGCTTAAAGTCACCTTCAACCTTCATTTTTCACATCTAGGACTTGATTTTGGGCAAATTTGAGGCAATTTAGAGGCAAAGGAACTTCGGATTTCATTTTCTCTACGTAAGAGCTACACTTTAAAGTAAAATTTTTTTATTTTTGCCAAATATTTTTCTCACATTGCCTAGATCCAAAAGTTTTGGATTTTTTTTGAGAGATTTTGAGAAAATTTTGAGAGATTTTGAGAAATTGAGAGATTTTGAGAAAATTCTTTGATGAAAAATGTTCTTAATGGATTTAAGTTTGAAGTTCTTTACATTTTGATTTTCAAAATTTTGGAATTTATTTGAATTTTTATCAAATTTTTCAAGATTTCCTATGGCACCTAGATCTAGCAAAACAAAAATAGTATATGACGAGCAAATGTTTGTTAGCTTTAAAGCTAGTGTCAATTTCATAATCTTCTAGAAAATAAGAAAATGATTGTGGATCGAGGTTTTAAAAATCTGAGAGGAGAAGTTGAAAGATTGATTATCGCTCGACAGTATGAAAACATTTGTTATTTTACTGACGATGTGATAGTTGGGATAGTTATGGAATTTTATGCCAACTTTTTGGAGGCTTGCTTTTGATGATTTTGTTTTTGTTTGAGGAAAAAGGGTGGAGTTTACTCCAAGAAAAATAAATGAGATTTATCAGTTAGAAGATGTTTATAGATGGCAGTATCATTCATTCTCTGCTACAAATGAGGCCTTATATGAGGTTATTTTTTTTTTGGACTGGTGAGAAAGGGGCTTAGAAAGTAAAGAATTGAGTTAAAGTCAACTTTCCCCTTTCTATAATAAATGTAGTATCTAAAGCCTGGCATTATTTTATTTTTGGGAGGATGATTCCAGCAAACCATCATAGTGAAGTGACCAAGGATAGAGCCATCCTGAACTACTATATTCAGCAAGTGATGGATATAAATGTAGGCTCTATCATTTATATGAACACTCGATCTATTGCTCTGTGAGAGACCAGTGGTGGATTGGCACACCCTGCTCTCATTTATACACTTTTTGAGCATGCAGGAGTTGATTTTAGACCTGATGAAGAGAGGTTTGAGCCTCAGAGACTGATTGGGCATGCAAACATTAAGATTTATGAGTCTCATGTTGACTGGAGATCTGGAAGTAAGGCAAGGGATATTTCTTCTAATTCTAAGACCCCTAGTTTTAGTGAGCCTACTTCAAGTGACCCCCGTAACAGGGAGTTCTTAGACCAAATGATGATTCAGCA
>NW_018164444.1:41347642-41348883 GCF_001263595.1 Phalaenopsis equestris | reverse complement strand
AAGATATTTTCAGGATAAATCATAGGATGCAGAACATGGAGGCCAAAAATGCTCATACAAATGATCTGATTTGCCAGAAGTTTGAATATGATGCTGCTTATGATGATGTTTTAGTGAAATACCTGAGGGGTGATCATACAATTCAGTTCCCTATTCACCCTATTTATATTCCATATCAACAGCAGAAGTTAGATGTTAATGATGAAGAAGATGATGACTGGTGATCTTTTTATTTATTTGTTTGTTTGTGTTGTACTTTGTGATTATATTGTTTATTTTGTGATATTGTTGAGACTCCGCTGTTATGTTGTAATGTGAAACTGTAATGTGTAAAATTGTTTTCATTTTTAGAATTTAGTTTAGTTCTGTTGTTAGTTTCAGCACTTTGTTATATGTGTTGTAATTAACTCTTTCTTAGCAAATTTTATATATTATGTGTAATTTAATGTTTTAAGCCTTGTAGGTTTTCATATTAGCACCTGTAGTATTTCAGAATTGTCTTGTAAAAATTAGAATCTTCAACAGGTATGAATTTTCTTTATGTATTTAATGTTGTCTTTCACCGTTTTATTTTTAAAGTTCTTCATGTAAATCTTTTAAAAAAAATTTAAGTTTGGGGGAGAGAAAAATTATTTTAAAAAAGAGAAGAGAGAACTTAATTTTATTTGTCCTCACTTAACTATATTTTCAAAAATTTTAAATTTAACATGACCTTTGGTATTAGGGGTTAACTTTGGATAACTATATCTATGTTTCTAAATATATAGTAAATTAAGTAAATGAATTTGTATTTTTGAAGTATTAAAAATCTTAAAAATTCATGTAAAAAGAAAGAATTAAACTTTATGTAATTTTTAAGTTAATATAAATTTGTTAGGTGAAGAAATGTAAAAAGTTTTTAACTTTAAGAAGAGGATAGTGAAGTTCAAAATCATTAAAGGCTATCAAGATATAATAATCCTCACATACATAAAAAAAAGAGAAGAAGAAAGAAAAGAAAAGGGGATCAAAAATTACCCCTAAAAAGTAAAGAAAAAAGAAAAAAATGTGGGGAGAAGCTTGAGGAGATGCCTAATTAAAAAGTGGCTTCACTTGATAAAAAGACTTCTTAAGGAAAAAGACTTGGACACATCTTTCTAAACTTTTGATTTGAATATTTACTTAATCATTAATAAAGTTTTATGAAGTTCTTTTTCATATGAATTTTCTAAGTGACTTTAATATGAAAAATTGCAATTTTT
>NW_018164444.1:41336436-41347594 GCF_001263595.1 Phalaenopsis equestris | reverse complement strand
TTGAATATCTTACTGAATATCCTAGCACCTTTAGTATTAATTGGAGTTGTTTTGAATTTTTCTTAAGTTATACTATTATGTTTAAAGAACTTAAATATAGAAGTCTACAAGTTAATTTTTTTATCATAAGTCATATTTTTTTAGTAGAAGAGTTACTTGATGACAAGTAACATGTAAGTTTGGGGGAATTTGATACACCGAAAATATATGTATTTTTAGACCCATATTTTATACTTATTTTTTATGATATTTTATTTTGATGTTAGTTATTTTGATGTTTTCTTGCAGGTTGTTGATTTTTAGGACTTAAAGCAAAAAGGAAGTAAAAAAAGGATGGAATTTGGAGTCAAAATGACGTTTTTGAAGAAGTACTCAGCGTCGGCCGTGCCAAAGGCATTGCCGATGACACAAAACAACAGAACAGCTGAAATTTTTACTCAGCTCCAGACTAGCGCTGACGGTGCCAAAGGTGGTTCAACCCTCATTTCTAGAAGGTTTGATGTATTTGGACAATTTTTAAAGAGTTTTTGGAGGAACCTTTTAGAGAACCGACCTTGGGCTTTATTTGGGGTCAAAATTCATCAGGAAATTGACTCCTTTTCGCTCCAAAACAATCCACCACGCTCCATTTTCGCCATTCTTCATCAATCCACCACACTCCATTTTCGCCATTCTTCATAATCCATCTTCATTCCACCACCATATTGGAGTCCATTAGTGATTTTTCTTTTATAGTTTAGAGTTTGTGTGGTGATATTTAGTGTGAAACTTGTTGTAAGAGTGTTGGAGAAGGAAAAAAGTGAGAGATATTTTCTTCCTGCATTTCTAAGGAAAGGCTACAAGGGATTTGCTTTGAGAAAGAGTTTCAGATAAGTTTTGTTTGTTTATTAGTATTGTATGAACTTTCTTTTAATAAGAAATTTGTGTTTTGTTGTGTCTTTCTCATGAAATCTGAGTAGTTCCATCTATCTTTCTCCCTACTCTGAGATATGGTAAAATGAAGAGATAGTATGATGTGTCAATATTAAAATATAAAATAAATTGTGATGATTTTTCAACTCCAAACTTAATATACATTTTAATATGGCCAATTTAATTGTTAAAATATGTTGTGAAACATATGATCCGGGAAATGGAGTATGAGTTCTACAACAGAGTGAGGATCACATTTGATTTCATGGAGGAGAAATTTGTTCATGGAATTAAGTGCAAATAAATAGGGAAATTTTGTTGGGTGTAGAATTGGAGAATCTTTAGGGTGATAGACTAAAATTGCCAATTTGGTCTTAGTATTTAAAAATTAAAGCGAGAGTTAGCCTTCAGGTGAAGCGGAGTGGGAGCCGGTATCCTCCTAGCCTAGCCACGGATTTAGGGACTAAACTTAAGATTAGCCATTGATTTTTTATGCACTGTATCAGAGTAGAGAATTATAATTGCTCCTATTTGGCAAAATACATATTATAAACATTTATCTCATCTCATTTCACCAAAACCTCATTGTAGTGGGAATGATGTTTTTTCACATAAGAAATCTTCATTACATAAACATAGTTAGTAGATTAGTGTTTACTTTTTTAAACTTTGCATTTATGTTTTGCTAATAGTTAAGTACTTTAGTTTTGATAACATCTCAACATTCAAAATTAGTGACAGTGTTTTGTGAATATCCTAGTTAATTTATCATCTCAAATTTAAACCTTCCTCGTGAGATCGATATTTGGGACTTAAATAGAAAGCCCTTTATTAATTGATAATGATACGTATACTTGTGTAGAATCTCATCATTAATTGCTTAAATTTTTTATTATATTTAGAGCAGTATTTTATAGAACTTACTTTTCATACAAGGATCAAGTTTTTGGAGTTGTAGTGGTGTCAACATCATAAATCCTTACATATAAAAAATTGGGATCATACAGCAGCTGGCAAGGGAACTTGCCCTTGTATTCATCCACTTGGCTCAAAAGAAGGTGAAACTGCAGTCTTCTTCACTCCCATGGAGATTTCCTCACTCCATGAAGAAGTTAAATTCACATTAGTGGGGAAATTCCAATTGGGGCACCCCAAAATGGAACTTGTTAGAAGTTATTTTGTTTCACTCAAGTTTATTGGGGCTTGGAGAATTGAATTGCTTGATGGAAGGCATCTCCTAATCCAACTATCTGTGGAGGAAGATTATGTCAGGTTATTTGTTAAGCAATCCATTGTGATTGCAGGGACCACCACGAAAATTCTGAAATGGACCTCAGACTTTGATCCAAGTAAGGAACCTCCTATGGTACCTTTATGGTACAAGCTGTCAGAACTCCCCCTTCCTTTTTTCAAACTTAATACTCTATTTAACATTGGTAGGGCATTAGGTACACCTCTTAAGGTGGACACCCCCACTTATAACAAAGCAAGACCTGTAATTGCTAGAATTCAGGTGGAAAGAGATTTCACCCTCCCAGAGCTAAAGAGAATCTGGATAGGATCTGATACTGAGGGATTTTGGCAGGAAATTGTCACTGAGCAAAAACCATAATATTGCCAACATTGTAAAATGTTTGGCCACACTGTAGAAAGATGTTACAGGACTAGAATCCTTAGGACTATTGATAGAAGTCCTTCTGGGGGGATGGAGCTAATACTGCTAAAAAAAGCCTCATCCCACTGTTGAAAGAATCCCCCCACTGAACATTGTCACTACTCCCCCAAGAGACCCTTTAGGAAAGCTATCTGACTCACCTTTCAACAGCAATACAGTGGCATCTCCAATAATGTCTGTCAGGAAAGAAGTCAATGAAGTGATTATTATTACTCCTACATCCCCTAACCTTGGTAGTGAGGGTGAGGGCGTGGGATGTTTCACTCACACAACAGATCCTGGAAAAGCACCTGAGGAAAAAATCATTTCTGTTATGCAGCAGACACTTAAAGAGGACTAACAAATTCAAACAGCAAGGAAAAAGAAAAAATAGGTAACTTAAGTACAGAAACTCCAAAAAGGGACAACCTCTATGAAGACAGAAGGCAAAGTCAGCGCAAAGAATGGTTCCCCCTCTAAAACTCATAGAGGCAGAGCTAGATCAAGGTATCAACCATCTCTCCACCTCCCCCCAATCAATGATTAATCTTCCATGTTGGAACATTAGGGGTGTGGCTCACCCCCTTTCTCTCAAAAGACTTTTACATCTTAAATTTAAATACAAGCTTTGGTGTATTAACATTCTTGAACCTACGGTTCACAAACACCCCCAAAAACTGATCAAAATGCTTTCTAGTTTTACTCATTTTGCTAATACCAACAACAAGATTTGGATCTTCTGTAGAAAAGAAATTAGCTGGAACATCTTGGTGAATCATCAATAATTTGTTAATTTCTCCTTTCATATCAATGGCCATTTGGGATTTGCCTCCTTCATCTATGCAGGTTGTACTAAGGAAGATAGAAAAGAGTTGTGGACTTGTCTGCATAACATCAGTGATCAGATGACCTCTCCCTGGCTGGTAAGGGGGATTTCAATTGTATTACCTCTTCCTAAGAATAAATTTGGTGGCAGGGTCCCTAATTTATCTAAAATGACCAGTTTTAGTGATAATATCAATCTTGTTGACCTGTTTGACCTGGGTTTCAAGGGACCTGCCTTCACCTGGAAAAGGGGTTATATTTGGGAGAGACTTGACAAATTTCTGGTTAATGACATTTAGTTCTCCCAATTCCTTCTCACTTTTGTCACCCACTTGAGCCTTGTTGGCTCTCACCATAGGCCACTCCTTATAAGCATCACCTTCTCTCAACTGCCTTCATCTCCCCCCCATAAGATACCTCAACATGTGGTCCTTCCATCCCTCTTTCTCTAACATCATATTTGACCTCTAGAAAGGTATCTCCCACCCTAAACCTCTGGTAAAACTTAGTTTGCTGCAAGTTAAAATTGGGCAAGCTCTTAGAAAGTGGAGTTGGGAAGCTTTTGATAATTTTCTCACAAATGTTGCTTCTTTCTGCTGAAAAAGAAGTAATAAGGCTTGAACTGGAAGCTTAGAAGGGGAATGTGAAGGAAGAAGTTCTTATAACTGAACAAAATAACCTACTCACTACCATTGATTATCAGGAGCAATTCTTGAAACAAAAGGCATCCATGAATATCATCGCTGATGGGGACAGAAATACCAAATTCTATCATGCCTACATTAAGTAAAAAAGGAAGTGCAATACCATTCACTCCATTCAGAATGCTGAGGGAAATTGGCTCTATAATAACACTATCATTGCTACTAATGCTACAAACTACTATAAAAACCTTTTGAAACAAGTCCACACTATCAGGCCTCCAATTAACAAACACAACTTCTCTGCTTAGTTGAATTACACCTCCAACCTT
The DNA here is from genome assembly GCF_001263595.1 of Phalaenopsis equestris. Taxonomy (NCBI): domain Eukaryota; kingdom Viridiplantae; phylum Streptophyta; class Magnoliopsida; order Asparagales; family Orchidaceae; genus Phalaenopsis; species Phalaenopsis equestris. Next base: position 41,343,230 of record NW_018164444.1, on the reverse strand, counting down.
AGACTCACTGATCCCCCCAATGAAAAGGAAATCTGGGAGGCCATAAATTCCATTGACAGTACTAAGACAGCTGGACCTAATGGTTTCATAGCTGACTTCTACAAAAAATCCTGAGGTATTATTAAAACTGATGTTACTACTACTGTTGTCAATTTTTTTTCAAGGACACAACCTCCCTCAGTATTTTTGTGCTTCTACTTATGTCCTTGTACCCAAATCTGAAATCCAAAAAACTTGGGACCATTTCAGGCCAATCTATCTTACCACTATCCTCAGCAAAGTTATTAGCAAAATTATTGTTAATAGACTTCAGCCTCATCTTGATTCTCTAATTAAACCCAATCAAACTGCCTATGTCAAGGGGAGGTCCATTATTGACAACACCTTACTAGCTCAGAAACTACTACAGGACTTGAACAAGCCTTGTAGAGGGGTAAACCTCATTTATAAAGTGGATATCAGGAAGTCCTATGATACTATCAGTTGGGATTTTATAATGGATATACTCACAGCTAGAGGTTTTCAGCCTGACTTCAACAAGCTTATTCACAGATGGTTACTCAATAATGTTCACTCCATCCTCATCAATGGGCAAGGTTGGGGGTCCTTTACTGCTGCTAGAGGCTTGAAGCATGGGGACCCATTATCCCCCACCATTTTCATTCTTGTTATAGACTATTTTTCCAGAATCTTGGATGAATCCCTTATGACCCAAAGTTATTCCAGATACCACCACATATCCAATATAGCCATCTCTCACCTACTATATGTTGATGACATAATGGTCTTCTCAAGTGCCCACAAGAATGCAGTGAAGAAAGTCTTTCAAAGCCTCCAAAAGTTTTAATTACACTTAGGGATGTATTTCAATGGTGATAAATGCCATCTTATCTTCAATAAGAAATCCTCCCCCAATTGTAAACAATGGGCTTCTAGTTATATTGGTTTCTCATGCACTCAACTTCCTATTAAATACCTTGGAGTACTATTACTCACTAGCAAAACTAAATAGATCTAGTTTGAGGAAGTCCTTAATAAGATTTCCTCGTTCCTATCTAGTTGGACTCAATCCTTCCTCTCCAATGATGGTAGAATCACTTTGCTTAAGAGTATTCTTACAACATTTCCCTTTTATATCCTCCAGATCAAAAATATTAAGAAAAGCACCCAAATTCAGATGGAAAGAGCCTTCAATAGGTTTTTTTGGTTAGGAAAAAGACAGCAAATGCATTGGGCTTCTTGGCAGAAGGTGGCTAAACCCCAGCTGGTTGGGGGTATTGGTTTCAAGGGATTGAACCAACTACTTCAAGTCAACCTGTGTAAAATTTGGATTAAGTTCAGAGCTCAATCCTCTTTATAGGCTAAATTCATGTGTAGAAAATATTGTAAAGATGAACATCCTACCCTTTATGTTAGGAAAATGGGTGATTCTAAAATTTGGGTGAAGATGCTGAAGATTAGAAAAACTGCTGAAGAATTATCCTTATGGGATTTGGGTAAATGGGATATCAGTCTTTGGCTTGACCACTGGTGTCCTAAAGACTGGCTGACACCCCTTTCTACTGTCCCCAACCCTGGTCTCAAAGTAGATGACTGCTAGGAAGGTAATAACTGGTCACTTCAAAAGCTCTCAACTATCCTGCAAGATCATTCAGTAAAAAAAGTTGCTAATATACAGTTTAATAGAAACAAAGCTGATAAACCTGTTTGGTAAGCCTACTCTAATCAAAGCCTCACTAAAGCTATTTATTCCAAACTTTATTGTTGGGAGCGGGTGCCTTGGGGAGATATTGTCTGGAATAAATTCCTGTCTCCCTCAATCTTGCTGGAGGAAATTGCAAAAAATTCTTCCAACAGATGACATACTCAAGCTCAAAGGGTTGAGAGGCCCTTTCAATGTTGGTTGTGCCTACAAGAGGAGGAATCTCTGCCACACCTCTTTTTTTAATGCAGCTTTGCTCAAAAAGTCTGGAATCAGCTTCTACAACACTTGAATATTGATGTCAACTATCTTACTTAGGACAAAATTAATACCTGCTGGCAGAAATGACATAAGCTTAACTATGCTCCTATACCTTTCATAGTGTACTGGTTCCTATGGATGACTAGAAATAATGCCAAATTTGAAGACACCCTACCCACTACTGAAAAGGTGGTTAGAAATAATGTAACATACATACACAAGATGATAAAATATAAAATGTTCCCCCAATATCTCCAAATCTTATTCATCTGAAAATGTAACTCCTCAGCTTTAATTTGCTCTTTATTTTGATCATTTGGATTTACTTCCACAGTACTCGGAAGATTTCCAGAAGGTCTATTACTAAGTGCAGTAGCAATATGTCATAATTGATTTTCAATATTTCTAATAGCAGCCCCTTGATTTTGTATTTGATTTCCCATATTCAACATCGCTTCTTCCATCATCTACTTTTTTTCCTTAACTTGTGGGTTAGGATTGGAGTTAAATCCTGGAGGATAATAAGGTCGAAAATTAGGATTTCCTTGATTGTTCAAATTTCTGAATGGATTCACCGGATTGTGATTGTTGTAATTATTCCAACTAAAATTAGAGAGATTTTTCCATCCAGGGTTGAAATAGTTAGAACAGGGATTGTTATTTTGATTATTTATAGCGTTTAAAGTTTCATATAGCGTTTAACAGGGATTGTTATTTTGATTATTTATAGCGTTTAAGGTTTCATAAGATGGTTGAGTATCAATAATCTGTCTTAGTGAAGGGGTATTTAATACTAGGGGTATTTGAGAATAGTTCACTCCTATTTAATCAATCTTTTTAGAAGTAGCAGTAATTTGAGATGCATTGCATTAGAATCATGAATACTGGCTAGCCTCTTAGGATTTACCCTTTCAGAGGGCCATTGAAAATTATTGGTAGTCATTTCTTCAATTAAAGAACATGCTTCATCAAAAGGTTTTGACATTAATGATCCACCCGCAGCAGCATCTATAATAGATCTTAGTGATCCTACTAAAGCTTCATATATTGATTCCGCTTCAAACTGACAAAAAGATGTAATATTATTTCTAAGCTTAGCGGTTTTCGAGGGTGGAAAATATTTAGCCAAGAATTTTTGTGCAGTTCTCCCCAGGCTCTAATAAATCCAAGTGCTAATGAATTTAACCAAGCCTTGACTTTATCCCTTAATGAAAAAGAAAAAATTCTAAGTCTAACAACATCATTAGACACTCTATCATATTTAAATGTAGCACAAATCTTAAGAAAACTAGCAAGATGTAAGTTAGAATCTTCAGTAAGTGATCCTCCAAATTGATTATTTTGAACCATTTGGATAATAGCAAGCTTAAGTTCAAATGAATTAGCCATCAGGATTTTGAATAGTCAAGTGAAGTTCATCTGTTGTCAGATTCACATAATCTTTTAAAGGTCTTTGTCGATTTTCATTTATTGGATTTTCTAAGTTATTTGCCATTTCTTTTATATTTTTAATTTCTCTTTGTTATTTTCAAATTTTTCTAATAGTGCGTTCTAACTCTGAATCATATGGTACTAAGCCTTCAGATCCAATATTTCGCATAAACAAATAGAGTAAGCAGAGTAAAATTCTTTTTTTTTTAAAACACTCTTAGATAAATTTTTTTTTGGATTTTTAATTTTTTTGTATATATATATATTTTATACATTTTTATAGTATATATATTATCTCTAACTTTCCTAATTTATCAAAACTATTTAATTTACCTCAATTTAACTGTTACCTTCCCCACGCAACGGCGCCAAAAACTTGATCTCAGTTTTTTCTATGTAAGGATTTATGAAGTTGACACTACTACAGCACCAAAAACTTGATCCTTATATGAAAAGTAAGTTGTGTAAAATATATATAATTATAGACAATTAATAATGGGATTATACGCGAGTATACGTATTGTTATCAAGTAATAAAGGACTTTTTATTTAAGCCCCAAATATCGATCCCACAGGGAAGGTGTAAATTGGCAATGATAAGTTTTACTAGACAATTTATAGAAAATCATATGAAATCATTGTCACTAATTTTGAATGTTAAGATGTTATCAAAACTAAAGTACTTAACTATTAGTAAAACAAAAATGCAAAGTTTTTTTAAAAAAAAGTAAATATTAATCTACTAACTATGTTTATGTAATGAACATTTCTTAAGTGAAAAAGCATCATTTCCACTACAATGAGGTTTTGGTGAAATGAGATTAGATAAATGTTTATATTATGTATTGTGTCAAATAGGAGAAATTATAATTCTCTACCCTGATAGTGCATAGAATATCATTGGCTAATCTCAGTGTATAGTCCCCAAATACGTGGCTATGCTAGGAGGATATCGGCTCCCACTCTAGAGCTTCCACTTCCCTTCACCTGAAGGCTAACTCTCGCTTTAGTTTTTAAACACTAAGACCGAATTGGGGATTTTAGTCTGTCACCCTATAGATTCTCCAATTCTACACCCAAAAAAGAATATTTCCTCATTTATTTGCACTTAATTCCATGAACGAGTTTCTCCTCTATGAAATTAAATGTGATCCTCACTCTTTTATAGAACTCATATTCAATTTCCCGGATCATATTAACAATTCAATTGGTCATATCAAAATGTAAATTAAGTTTGGAGTTGAAAAATCATCATAATTTATTTTATATTTTAATATTGGCACATCATATTATCTCTTTATTTCGTCATATCTCAGAGTTGGGAGAAAGATAGAGGGAACTACTCAGACTTCATGAGAAAGACACAACAAAACACAAATTTCATATATAAAAAAATTTTCATACAACACTAATAAATAAATAAAACTTTTTTGAAACTCTTTCTCAAAGAAAATCTCTTGTGGCCTTTTCTTAGAAAGGCAGGAAGAAGATATCTCTCACTTTTCTTCTTCTCAAACACTCTTACAGAAAGTTTCACACTAAATCTCACCACACAAACTCTAAACTATAAAAAAAATCACTAATGGACTCCAATATGGTTGTGGAATGAAGATGGATTATGAAGAATGGCAAAAATGGAGCATGGTGGAACATTTTTGAACAAAAAGGAGTCCATTTCCTGATGAATTTTGGACCCAAATAAAGCCCAAGGTCTGTTCTCCAAGAGGTGCCTCCAAAAACTCTTCAAAAATCATCCAAATACATTGAAACTTCTAGAAACAGGGGATGAACCGCCTTTGGCGCTAGTTTGGCACCGTCGGTGCTGAGTAAAAATTTCAGCTATTCTGTTGTTCTGCACCATCAGCGCTGCCCTTAGCGGGGTTGGCACTGAGTACTTCTTCAAAAATGTCATTTTGCTCCAAATTCCATCATTTTTGCTTCCTTTTTGCTTTAAGTCCTAAAAATCAATAACCTGCAATAAAACATCAAAATATCTTCTTAAGGTGTAATATCACCAAAAATAAGTATAAAATCACCTAACTTCACAAGATTTAAGAAAACCTCAAATGCAAACCCCCACACACTTCACCATTTGAATAACAGCCTTTTCTAATAAATCCTTCTCCTCATTTTGGGGGTTAAAGTTAAAATTATGAGGAAAAAAAAAGTTCATCATTATAATAGTCATGATTATTCCAACTAGATGTCTGATTAAATTGATTATGTTCCCAAAATTGGTCTTCTCCTCCAAAATTGTTATTCCTGTTAAAATTCAAATGATTTTCCCAACCTTAATTGTAATAATCGGAATAAGGATCATTTATCTCATGACAAGTTTCAAAATAATTAGGCTCAATCAATTGTCCAAATAAATTTTCCTTAATAACTGAGGGTCCTTGAAAATATCTTTCTAAGTATTGATCCAACTTCTTCTCAATATTTGCAACCTGAGAAATTAAAATTGTAAGCATATCTTCTTGAAAATTTGCCACTCTCTTGGGGTTTATTCTTTCAAAGCTATTAGCATTATAATCCAAATCTAAATAATCATTATATCATTAATCTGTCATTTCTACATTAAATTCATGGAGTCTTTCCAAATCTCTCCCAAAAGTTCTCTCGAAATCAGACTTGTAAAATTCTAGGTCTGCAGCTCCTGAACTACGCATACAAATCTAAAAACTTAACTAATAAGACAGATATCAAAAATATTTTTTGTATTTTGGATTTTCTTTAAAAAAACACACAATAATTAAACACACTATATAATAATAAAATAAATTCCAAGTTTAAGTCTTACAGGTTTAACTAAAATTCTCCTAAAGTTCTTACCAAAGCTTCCCCGGTAGTGATGCCAAAAACTTGATGTGTGTTGACCTCATTTTTGGTTGAGGTTTAATTTTTCCTCTTTAGCAGCCTAAGGTCTAACCATAGGATTTTCCTATTGACTATTCTTAGAAAAATAGACATGGAACCCTCACCATTAGAAATTCTACCTTCTTCTTTACTCAACTTGAAGTGCCACATGTTGGTCTCAACCTCTAAATACTTAGTAGGTGGGGTCACTGTGGGGGAAACTCAAGATGAGTCACCCTTAGGATTGTTGGACCTTAAGGCTGACTCTGGGTGTTGGTCGGGAGCTAAGGCACTCACTACACTTATCTGCACCCACAATCACTCACAACCCTGAACTCAAATTTCTAGCCTAGATCCCTTGATCTTTTGGGATACTCATGTAGATAGTCCCCTAAACCTACTAGCCCTAGGGCTATGGTCTGGCTAGAACCACTACATAGAGGACCCAAAATAGGGTTTCCATTGGTCCATGGCTTGTTGGTGATGATTGGTATCTCAACTCTACCAAAATACCCATCTTGGCCTTTTACCCCTAAAACACCCC
>NW_018164444.1:41333041-41335950 GCF_001263595.1 Phalaenopsis equestris | reverse complement strand
GATATCTTTGCCAAATCCAAGCACATTTGCATTAAATTGCTGTGATGGATTCCTCTGGGTTCCCTGAGCTCCTAGCCACCTCCCCCTGGCCGACCGGCCAGCCTAGTGGCTGGAAAAGCCCAAAACTGAGAGCCACCCCCATGGCATCTCACCCAAATCAAACCTAGAGGAGAGCTCATCCAAATCAAACTATGGAGCTCCTCTGCCCTCCACCTAAGCACCACATTACACCTCTTAATTGGCAAAGTCAACCACCATAACCCCATTTTTATAAAAGGCCACATCCATGGCCGTTGAACAAGGTGCTGAAAATTTCTTAGAGAGGCCTCTCCAAACTTCACACAGAGCTTCCCTAAGATCCCCTCTTTGCATTCCAACCATTTTTCCTCATCCATTCTCATTGTCGGAGCTAAATTTTGAGCTTGAAACCCTGCCGGAAACCAGGACAGAAACTAATACACCTCCACAATCCATCAAACACAAATTAACTTCACCCACACCTTCATATCAGTGAAAAAAGCTAAAGCCCCATCAAATATTCCTTCCACAGAGCCTCCACCAAAGCTCTAGACCAACGCCTAAAATTGAGCTTGGTCGAATTCATACCTAGGCCTTACACCAAGACCAGGGACTCAATCCCCAACCTCCTTGGACCCCAACAAACGTGTTGAGCACCGTGTTGAGCACCTCGTTGAGCACCTCTGATTGAAGTCTCCCTTCCTAGAGCAAAGGTGGTGGAACGAGAAGACTTGCCACATACGCTTTTACAGTTTATAGTACCGTCTTTCTTCTGCCTTTTCCTTACATGTTTCACGCTTGGATTTACCTACATAAACTTGCATGTTAACCATAACCATAACCAAAACCTAAACTAAAATCAACCAAGATAAATTTTACCGCCACAACATTAAAATTATAAAACAACTCAAAATTCAATCACAAATATCACACAAAACTACAACTTCAACTAAATTAAAACGTCTCTATCGGATGATCGGGAATCCCTCAAAGGAGGTAACCTACGGTTACTAACGAGGTTTCCCATAGTTTAAATGAAATTATGGAACTCATTAAGTTGATTTTAGTAAGTTCATTTGGACTAAGTGAATCTAATAGAAAATAGTGGTGTCGAAATGAGGGAACGAACCGTTCCTAACCGGTGTCGCTCTAATCAACTTTAATATGCCCTCATAAAATTTAAAGAACTTCAACCATAGGGCCACCTGATTTAATATTATAACTTGACACACTAGATAACTCAACCTTGTCGCAGCGAGGAGCTTGGAGCTAGCATGGTGGGCAGCACTGTCATCTTCAACAACAAAATCTGTCTTCCCAAGCTAAACCATTCTTCCTTCCTTAGAAGTAAACAACAAAACCATAGGATTTCGAGGTCACTTGCTTATGCAACGTAAATCCTCACCTTATCTTTAGGCCTTTGCATAGCCCTGCTATACAATATAAGTCCTAATTCGTTTTAGGATTCCGAGGTTGCCGATTGTCACGACCTAAATCCTCATATCTTCCAGGCTATTTGTGTGATCACTCCACATGAATGTAAGCCCTAACTAAAAAAATTGGCAGGATGAAACACCCAAATTTTTCTCCTCAAAACTGAAGCCAAACATTAGGATAGCTTGGGAAGTCACCGAGGTTCTCCTCTGGATCCATGACATCCCCTAGTTCCTCTTCCTTTAGATTCTACAACGAAATATTCCAAATTTGAACCAATCCCCTTTCACACCTCTATGTCCGATTTCGTTAAAGAGCCCTACCCTTTGAAATTCCTTGAAGATAATATTTCCTGATTTTTATCGAGAGTCTTCTTAAAAGTTTCGCAGACCAAACGAACGTCATACTTTCCTTAGTTTATTTGATCGAGCCTCATCCTCAATTTTTGTGTTTATCCTTCGAGATAGATATAGGATTTGAGGTACAGTGCTCTTTCATTTTAAATTATGAAAAATATGGGGTCAGTTTGATTTCATACTTCAACGTCCTTCAAAAGCGGGCGACGGGATTTCGATTCCTGCGACCGACAGCTTCTTACGGGCAACTCCCCACAAACCAACCCGAAATAGCGCCGACAATGTGCCTCTAGTGTGTGTTGTTTTTCTGCATGGTTTATGTCAATTTAAATCTCTGGTACAATGTCAAAACTTGACCCGCCTTGAAATTATGCAGTAATTTAGTTTTCAAATATGTGGCCAATAACTTGAACCAATTTATATTAAGTAGTTAATGTACAAAATTAAAATGATATATAAAATATATAAAATTGTTCACACACTAGTGGTTTTATGCAAGTGCATGTATCGCTTCAAGTAATGTAGTTCTTTCTTTAAAAACCGCTATATCGGTCCCACAGAGAAGCGCAGTGAGAAATCCTTTAAGCTAATTTTAGTCTACTACTATGAAGTCTAAATTTGGAAGATGTAAATTCATATGACAATAACATAATTCACAATATTCAAACTATAAAAATTAAAGTAAGAAAGATAAATTAAATTGGGTTTAATGAATGTTAATAGAAAAATAACTAAAAGAACTAAGTTTACTAGACTATTTACTAAACTTTAAAGCTAAACTTACTAAGACTAAAAAAAGTTTTGTGACGAAGAGTTCAAATTTAAGAAAGCCTCCTTCCCCTTTACAATGAATATATGGATTGTGAAGAAATTAAAATCATTTAAAAATATATAAAAATTATTTTGTGCCAAATAGGAGCAATCTTATTCTCTACCCTCTTTCGAGTGTTATAAAGAATATTAACTAATCCAGAGTTTGGTCTCTAATTCTGTGGTTAAGCTGTGAAGATAGCGGCTGCCACTCCAGAGCTCCCACTACTCCCTCACCCAAAGGCTAACAATCTCACATCAATTTCCAATCAACTGGACCAAATTGGGCCA
>NW_018164444.1:41314567-41333031 GCF_001263595.1 Phalaenopsis equestris | reverse complement strand
GTTTCCAATCAACTGGACCAAATTGGGGATTTTAATCTGTCACCATAAAATCTCCAATTTTGCATCCAACAAAGTATATTTCTCTATTTGTTCCATGGATGACATACGGATGACATACTCTCCCATGAAACCAAATGTGATTCTCCCCATGTTGTAGAAATCATAGCCCTTACGGATATTTCTCAAAACATTTTAATATTTCATTTGATCGGATCAAAAAGTAAATGAAGATTTGAGTTTGAATCATCATAAATTTTTGACATTTAAAACCGTATAAAATAAAATCAATTCTTCTCAAAATCATATCTTAAAGTAGGGAGAATGATAAAGAAGACTACTCAGAATTCATGAGAAGGATACAATAAAACACAAATTTCATATATAAAAATAAGTTTACAAAATAAAGAAAGAAAAGAACATAACTTATCTCACAGTCCTTCCCAAGCAATTCCCGAGAAGTTCTCTTCAAGCACTTTCCCTCTTTACAACTATTCTCAATTCTCTCCTAGAAATATAATGAAGAAGAAATATGTCACCTTCCCTCTCCTCTTACAATCCTTGAAGAAAATCTCCAAGCCCTTCCTCTCACTGTCACGCAGACACACACACACACACACAAACTTCACGCCCACACATTCTTCTTCAAGCCCTAGACTTTCATTTCTTTTATAAAAGGCTACCTCCCTCCAAAAAGAATTAAAAAGTCCCTCCAAAATTCTATTCAAAGGTTAACTCTTTTGAATTCAAAATACATATCCATTCATCCAAGAGACATATCCCTTCATAAAAGAACCTTTCAAGTGTCTAGATGCATTGAATCAATTCAAGGGGTGTTTAGAACAATTATCCCTTTAAAAATTTGTGCAAAAAGTCGTCCCGAACTGCCTTAATCTACTAAAAGTCATCTCTGGCACATCTGGCGCCAAATTGGTGCATCATGCACTAGTTCTCTGGATTTTGGAACATCATGTGCGGGTTTGGTGCATCATGCGCCACCCTGCAGCAGCTCCGTTGTTTTGCTCCGTTCGGCTCTGTCTCAGCTTTGTTTTGCCCCGTTTCAGTTGTGTTTCGCTCCTAACAGATATACCTACAAAATAAGCATGAAAATAACCTTTATTTAAAGTGTAATTTTATTCAAAAAGTGTGAGAAAAGTAAAGTAGTCTAAGCACAGAAAGGCATATCAAAATGTGTCAAGTCAGAATTTTCTTTCTTGCTCGTTTTCACTCCAAATTACGCAATTTTTGCTTTATTTTTTGTAGAAGTTCATTTCTTATACTTGAAATCAAAAATATGCAAAATACCTTCCTTTAAAGTGTAATATCATTAAAAATCATTAAAATTGAGCATATTATATATATTAAAAAGTAGGTAATGTTTAGGCGTGTCAGCTAACAATCTCGCATCAGTTTCCAATCAACTGGACCAAATTGGGGATTTTAATCTGTCACCATAAAATCTCCAATTTTGCATCCAACAAAGTATATTTCCTAATTTATTTTGCTCCCAATCCCATAGATGACATACTCTCCCATGAAATTAAATGTGATTCTCCCTATGTTGTAGAAATCATATCCCTTTTTAGAACATGTCTCTCAATAATTTTTAATATTTTAATTGGTCAGATCAAAAATTAAATGAAGATCATAATTCAAATCATCACTAATTATTAACATTTAAAATTGTAGAAAATAAAATCAATTCTTCACAAAATCATATCTCAAAGTAGGGAGAAGGATAAAAAAAGACTACTGACTACTCAGAATTCATTTAGGATCTTCTTTTATGAGAAGGATATGACAAAACACGGATTCATATATAAAAATAAGTTTACAAAATAAAAGAATTAAAAAACACAACTTATCTCACAATCCTTTCCAAGAAAATCCCTAGTAGATCTCTTCAAGCCTTTCTCTCTTTACAAACACTCTCCACTCAATTACATAGGACAAGAAATCTCTCACATTCCCTCTCCTCTTACAACCCTAGAAGAAAATCTCCTCTTCTCTCCTCTTGGCTCTCATGCCAACTTTCTCTCTCTCTCTTTCTCGTTCCCCCTCTTCTCTCTATTGAAGTCTTCTCCTTTATTTTGGGTTGCCTCCTTTGAAAAGAATTCCAAATTCCCTCCAAAAGTCAACTCTTTTGAATTCAAAAGATAATAGTCAACTCTTTTGAATTCAAAAGATATGTCATTTGATCTAAGAGACATATCCCTTCATAAAAGAACCTTTCAAAGTGTCTAAATGCATTGAATCTATCCAAGGGGTGTTTAGAACAAGTTTCCCTTTAAAAATTCACACAAAATTTGTCTCAAACTGTTGTCTCTGGTGCATCATGCACCAATCTGGGGCATCATGCACCAGTTCTCTATCAAACGGCTCATCATGCGCCATAATCCTAAAATTTACTGTTTTGGCTCGAAATTTTATCATCTTTGTCATTTTTGCTCCAAATGCCTAAAAATGATATACATGTAATAAAAACATGAAAATATCATTCTATTAAAGTGCAATATTACTAAAAATAAGCATAAAATATGTACTTAAAATAATATATTATTTTGGTGTATCAGACCACCTTTATTTCCTCAATGATTGAGACAGCAAAAATTGGATAAATAATTCTCAAAATTCTTGGAAATATTTAAGAAACTAACCATAAGCATTTGATTTGTTGAAGCCCTGGAACAAATGTCGAGCTATGTAAAGTTTTTGAAGGATATACTTAATATAAAAAATGAAGTTTACATATAATAAGATAGTTGCACTTAGTGAAGAGTTTAGCGCTATAATTCAGAAAAACTTCCTGAAAAACTTAAAGATCTTGGTAGTTTTACCATTCCTTGTGCTATTGCTGAAATATTTTTTTGAAAAGTTTTATGTGAATTGGGAGCCAGTATTAATCTCATGCCTCTATTTATTTTTTGAAGGTTAGGCTTAGAAGAAATTTCCCCTACTACTGTAACCCTTCAATTAATTGATCGTTCGATCACCTATCCTAACGGATTTATAGAAGATGTATTGGTAAAGGTTGATAAATTTATCTTTCTTGTGGACTTCATTGTGTTAGATGTGGATGAAGATAAAGAAATTCCATACATTTTACGGGAGACATTTTCTTGCAACAGGAAGAGCTATGATAGATGTTCAAAAAAGTGACATAATCATGAGAGTCAATGAACAAGAATTTACATTTAATATATTAAAATCCATGAAATACCCAATAAAAGGACAAGCTGATGAATGCTTAAGGATGGAAATTAGTGATTATTTGAGTAACAATCATTTTACAAAAGAATTTAAAGAGAAAACGGAACAAGAAGATTTGAAACATGAAGATGAGGATAAAATGTAAGATAAGTCCATTTAAATATGTAATTAAGATTTAGATTATGTTCAAGAAAGATTTGAGTTGTTAGACACTACGGAAAATAACAAAAATCTTATTCCTTCAATTGAAAAATCTCCTAAACTCGAAATAAAAATACTCTCTGCACATTTAAAATATGAATGTTTAGGAGATTTATCAACATTATTTTTTATAGTATCCTCAAAATTAATTGAGCTACAAGAACAAAAATTATTAGTGATTTTAAGAAAATATTATAAAGCCTTTGGATGGACATTAGCTTATATTAAAGGAATTGGTCCTTCAATTTATATTCATAGAAGAACATCATGAAACCAAAGCCCTATAATAAAAGAAGTAGTTAAGAAAAAAAAATTAAAATTTTTAGATGTCGGAATTATATATTTTATCTCGGACAGTGCTTGGGTCACTCCAATTCACTACGTTCCAAGGGAAGGAGGTGTGACTGTTGTTGTCAATGAGAAACAAGAATTAATATCAACACGATAAGTCACTGGTTGGTGAATCTGTATTGACTATAGAAAATTAAATTCTGCCACTAGGATAGATTACCTTCCTTTACCTCTTCTAGACCAAATGTTGGATAGGCTAGTTAGGCACAAATATTTTTGCAATTTTGGATAGATATACTAGTTATCATCAAATTTCTATTGCTTCTGAAAATCAAGAAAAGACAACATTTACTATTTTTGGTACTTTTGCTTTTAGACGAATGCCCTTTGGTTTATGTAATGCACCTGCAACATTTCAAATATGTATAATGTCTATATTTTGTGACTTAATTGAAAAAGGAATAGAAGTTTTTATGGATGACTTTTCAGTGTTCAGAACTTCATTTAAATCATGTTTAAATCATTTTAAAAAAGTTTTAGAATGATGCAAAAAGAAAAATTTAGTATTAAATTGGGAGAAATGCTAATTTATGGTTGCAGGAGGAATTGTACTTAGATATAAAATTTCTGACAACGATCTGGAAGTAGATCTGACGAAAATTCAAGTTATAGCTCAACTACCTCCTTCTACTACAATGAGAGGGGTTAGAAGTTTGTTAGAACATGTTGGTTTCTACAGGTGATACATTAAAGATTATTTCAAAATTTCTAAACACCTATGCCAATTATTAGAAAAAGACGTAAAATTTGATTTTAACCAAGAATACATTAATGCCTTTGAATTATTAAAGGAAAAATTTACTACTGCTCCTGTAATAGTTTTGACGTGATTGGGAGAAATCATTTGAGCTAATGTGTGATGCTAGTGATTATGCAATTGGAGTTGTTTTAGAGCAAAGATATGACAAAATTTTTAGAGTTATATATTACGCAAGTGAAACTTTGAATGAAGCTCAAATTAATTATATCACTACTGAGAAAGAGTTATTGGCAATTTTCTATGCTTTTGATAAGTTCAAATCATATCTCATTGGAGCTAAATGTATTATGTGTACTAATCACTCTGCTATAAGATATTTAATGCAAAAAAGGACGTGAAATCAAGATTAATTAGATGGATCCTTCTGATGCAAGAATTTGATTTTATGGTAATAGATAGAAAGGGATCTGATAATCAAATAGTTGATCATTTATCTAAGTTGGACCAAGAAAAATCATTTAATTTTAAAAGTGAAATTAACAAAAATTTTCCTGATGAAAAACTATACACTATTAATGAATGGTGTGCACCATGGTATGCGGACATAATGAACTTTATTGTTAGTGATATTTTACCGTATGGAACGACAATCCAACAACAGAAGAAATTTATTCACGATGCAAAATTTTACTTTTGGGATGACTCATATTTGTATAAGCAATGTAAAGTTCAAATTATTCGAAGATATGAACCATATGAAGAAAATGAAAATTTATTTGAATATGTTATGATTCTGAATTTGTGGGACATTTTGGAATTGATAAAACCGCATATAAAATTTTACAATATGGATTTTATTTTCCTACTCTATTTAATGATATTAATACATATATAAAAACATGTGATCGTTGTGAGCGAGTAGGAAATATTTCAAAAAGGAATGAAATGCCCTTAAATTTTACATTGGAAGTTGAATTTTGTTATGTTTGGGGATTGGATTTTATGGGACCATTTGCACTCTCTTTCAGAACCTTATATATATTAATTGCAATAGACTATGTTTCCAAATAGATCAAAGCAGTTGCTTTACCTTGATGTGATGCTCAGAGTGCTTCAAATTTTTTAATGAAAAATATTTTTATAAGATTTGGAATGTCAAGAGTAATCATTACAGATGGGGGATCTCATTTTAAGAATAAATGAATTGAAAAATTGGTTGAAAAATATGATATTGAACATAGGATCTCCACTGCTTAGGATCCTCAAACTAGTGGTTTAGCAAAATTATCTAACCACAAATTAAAAGAATCTTGGAAAAAACTGTAAATCCTAACAAAATGGATTGGTCTGTTAGATTAGATATTGTATTATAGGCTTACAGAACAGTTTATAAATCTCTTATAGGAATGTCTCCATATAAACTTATTTTTGGAAAAACTTGTCACTTACTAGTAGAATTAGAGCATAAAACTTACTGAGCTATTAAAGAATTAATTTTAATTTAGAAAATGTTATGAGAAACAATTATTACAACTGAATGAGCTTGAAGAGATCAGAAATGAATCTTATGAAAATGCTAAGAATTATAAAAAAAATGAAAAATTTGCATAATCGAAAGATAATAAGAAAAGAATTTGAACCTGGACAAGAAGTTTTGTTGTATAATACAAGATTGAAATTAATTTTCGAAAAACTTAAGCCTATGTGGTTAGGGTCATTTAATGTTATAAAAGTCTGCCCATATGAAGTTGTGGATATTGAAGATCCAACAAACAGAATAATATTTAAAGTTAATGGACATAAGTTAAAACCTTATTTTGATGGGTGCAGACCTATTTTTAAAAAGGTTTTAATGTTGGGTCACTCAGAGTAAAGACTCAGAACGTTGGGCTAATGACGTTAAACCAAGCGCTCTGTGGGAGGCAACCCATAGATATTTTTGTAATTGTTTCAAACTTATTTTTACATAATATAAGATCTTTTGATTAAATTATATGTGCTTTGGAGACTTACATGTTAAGAAAAATATATAAAAACATTTTAGTTATTGAATATTATGGAAGGTGTGAGAGTTATTTGGACCTTAGGTGAAGCGGTGCAAAAGAGTGCATTGGCGCCTAAGCTCCACTTTTCAGAAAGCCCGGTTCCTAAGCGCCAAAATCAGATGCCTAGGCGCTGCAGTTAGAAAAACCACCCTAGAAACTTCTTTTGACAATTTTTGACCTAATTTTCTCTATGTAACTCCTAAAACCTGTCATTTTGAGTTAAATTAATTTAATTGAGAGGGAGAGGATCCACTATTCTTGTTCTTATGTCTTCTCACTTCAAGGAAACTTCCAAATATAAGATTTTAAAATGAGGAAGTTCATTAGTTTTGATGCACAGATGTTGCACGATAAGATTCTTATGAAGAAGATGTTGATCAAGAAAAGTGGTTTTATGAACCGAGGATTCAATACTCCTGGTACTATTGTGGAAGAAATCATTGTGCAAAGGTGATGGGAAGTACTATACTACACAACTGCGACTGTAGTAATTCTTGTCATAAAGAATTTTATGCAAATCATCATGGGATTAATCAAGGAGTTGTCTATGTTCGAGGCAGTTGGGTACCTTTTACTCCTTTAAGAATCAATGATTTGTTCTTGTCGAGAATGTTCTGATTTGTCATTATGTCAGCTTTTCCCCTACAAGAGACAATAAAAATGAAGTCTTTTGATTCTTGACGGATGAAGATGGAACTTGGGAGATAAGAAATCACAAAAATGTAAGTTTTCCTTCTTCATTATTAAATTTTGTGTCAATGTCGTGGCATATCTTTATTTCGGCAAAATTGCTCCCTCTACAAAAATCAGTAGAGTGATGAAGGAAAGTGCTATATTGAATTATTGTATTCAAACTTGAAGACCTATTGATGTGGGTGTTTTAATAGTAAAATTTATTCTTGGTTTGATTTTGAAAATATCTACTCATTGTCATGGACATCCGTCCACAATATTTTTGCTTTGTAGCAAATCACAAGTTCCACATGAAAATTAGGAAAAATTGCTTCTTTCTTGGAAGCCCATGGACCAAATGTTAAACTGTGACTACTTAGAAAATGAAGAAGTGGACTACAAAAATGTTCCTATGGATCAATCATCTCAAAATTCATCAACTTTACAACCCCGATTTTTGAATAGTTCATAAGTTATTTTGAAGAAGATTAAGAAGTTGAAGAAAGAGATGATTAATATTCTGAATGCGATTAGCAGCATTTCTAATCAGTTTGACCACCTGAACTGGAGAATTAAAGAGCAATTTGATCACACTGGCTTATGGAAGAGGCTACGGTGTGAATGTATAAGAAAAATGTTTGGATCGAAGAAGACTCGACTGACGAATTTCCTCACCGTCCTTTGTTGTTGTATGACATCAAAGTAATCATTGTCATCATCTTAAAGAATAGTTCACAATTACTTAAGATATATTTGGTTATACTTTTATTTTCTTATATTTTTTTGTGCTCCTTATTTTATTGGCATAGCATGTCATGCCACCTATTATAAATTTTAGACTATTATATTGCATGGCCATTTTATATTATAGGTCTGCTTATTCTTATATCATATAATACTAGCCACACTTACCCTTTTATCATTTACTCGGGCACAAATTAGCCTCTATTGACCTAATTTGCCACTTGTTAACCATCATCAGAAAACTTGAACTTCATATCACTGTTTTGACATACCAAATCATTTTTCTATTGTCATCTCACCATCCCTATGTCCAAGCTAGCCTTTTCTCTCTCGCCTCTTTCCATGTTTTAACATGGTAATGCTAAAACAACTTAAGATAATGATATCATGCATTAGAAACACATTGAAACCCATAAACAACTGCTTGAACATTTCAGAATATCTCCCAAATTAGTCCTACTCCTCTTCCATTTCCTGGAACATCCCTCCCTTTAGCGTTTGAATCATCACTTTCTCTAATTTATAAATATTATTGTCTTTTCCTATATTTCATCTTTATGATATTGAAAAAAAAATTGCCTCCTAAATTATGTGCTCTCTTTTGTGTATTTAATCACCCAAAGTGAAGAATTATATGTGAGATTCTCAAAATAATTTCTTCATTGTAATGTCATGCAAATAACACTACAATTTTAGATAAAATTATAATTTAGTTACAACTTAACCTAATAGCTCCTTAAAACAAATAAACTCTCCAATGGATGATATTTCCTCTCTAATTAACACATTACATCAAAATAAAATGAAGAGACGAAAGCAACTGCCTTGGATTAGCCAACAAAAGAAAATCAATCAAAACTATAGACTAAGAGTTATATAAATATATGAATCAATACTTCTACAAATGGTAGTTTTTGTTTAGGGTTTTATAGTGATCTTTGAAAAGTTTAGAGTTTTTATGATTTTTTTCCTTAGAAAAAAAAAACATGCTAAGTTAAAAAAAATTTGTTTGCCTAAAAACATGAAAAAAAGAAGTATTACTCAATTTTAGTGTTTTAAATATTTTTTGAAATCTATTTTAAAATAAACCAATAAAGAACAAATAAAAAAGAGTGAATAAACATAAGTTATGTTTCTTTCCGTATTTTTTAAAAATAAAAATATAAAATATAAAACATAAAACATTTTCAAACAGCTCCTAAGCTATTTAAAATATTAAATTAATCATATAAAATTAAAATTAATTCATCATATTATAGAATTTGGAATACATAATATTTTTAATTTAAGAAAAAAACAATATTCATTTCAATCATTCAATCACTTGCACTAGTGGCATAGTACCTTTTTTAAATTAGTATATAATGATACTTTAAATAAAAAAGCTTATCAGATAATCATCTGCTTTGGTCAACACAGCAATGTAATTGATTTTATGTCTAGGTTTTCTTACTTATGGGGGCAATCAACAAAGAAATTACCATTATTTTAACAGGCTATATATATAAAAATGTTACAACAAATATAATAACAATGTGAAGCACTCAACCAGTCTTATTGCCATCACTGATCACATTATATGCTCCATGTTTTTTTTACTTTATTCATTGTGGTTTATGTGACATAAATTATTTTTTTACTTGGCTTTTCTTATTTGTGGGGGCATCCACAACATGCTAGCCATCATATAAAAGAATAAGAGTTGTTTATATTGCTAAATTTCTTCAATTTCTTTATTCATAATTATTTTTAAAATTTTATATATGGTCACTATTTATTTTAAATTTTGATTTTAGTTTCACTATTTAATTAGTTCCATCATTAATGAAATAATTTCACTTTTTATTCAAAATATTTTTATTTGTGGTGACAACCAACAATTACAGAGACTCTCAAAATGGAAAAAATGTAGGTAAATGCTAAAGGTTATGATATGTGATGGTGTTGACCTCACTTTTATGAGTACTCACCCCACCTACTTGCACATGACCCTAGGCAAGGGTTGTGCTTTCATGGACCTCATCAATGCTAGCCCAAGTCCCCAACCCTTGGTTGAATGGGTCTAAGATTTTGACCAGGTGAGGAACCCAAATTGACCAGTAGTGGCTCGACATGCCCTAGGTCACCTAAACTAACCCAAAACCCTAGGAACCACTTTGACCATGATATCTACTTGGGAGAGGGGTCTACCTAAATGGATCCCCAGCCTCACCAAAGGCCTCCCTAACCTACAAAACCCTAAAAATTACCTTGAACCCTAATGTGCCCTTTTTGAACTCAAAATTTGATTGCACCTTGGGATGGTCAAAACTAATTAGGCTTAACCCTAGTTTAGCCAAATTTTGACCAATTGACCACCTTGCCCAACCATTGGGCCTCACACCATGTGATGAGCTCAATTTCCATGGGGTCAGCCCCCATAATTTAATTTAATTAATTAAGTAATTAAAAGGATATTTAAATCCTCTTAGGACTTGAGCTAAGAAGAAAACAAAACCCAATTAGCCTAGGTCCAACCCTAAGGAAAAACCCAACCCATGGCCCATGGCCCATTGTTAATGGGTCACCCATGACCCAATAGACACCTAGCATGATATTTGGGTGACACACCAAGCCAACTCAACCTAAATCCACCCTTAATTGTTGGCTTAACACGATTCATCATGGCTCATCATGAGGGAGAGACAAATGTCACCATAGATGTCACCTAGCCCAAGCCACCTTGGACCAACCCTTGATGAATCAAACCCAATCATCTTTAACCTGTGTTATCCACCTAAGAGGCCTCCAATCAGCTTAGAACCCTCTCCCATGCCTCCCCCATCTCCATGCTCATCACCATGGTCAAGCCACCATGGAAACTTACAAAGTCTCCCTCCACAACCCAAAATCCTCTCAATTTCCTCTTAAAACTCTCTAAGGAGCCACCCAACCATTGCCAATCATCTTAGAGTTCTCCCATGGCCTCTCATGGCCTAAGAAAGGAATAATTTAATCATTGTTTGATTTACTATCCATATGTTAATAATCTCATTTCTGCCGATCTCAACTAAGATATCAAACTTGAATCCATATAACATCATGAATCTAAGGGGTTAAAAAAAATGAGTAAATTTGGCCTTCATTTGAATAACTGTAAGAATAACGCAAGTAAACATGCAATGAGGGTAAAAAAAGGTTGGCTCAACTAAGCAACGCAGAATGCCATAAATCTAAAATTTACTAATTACAGCATGCTGTACATTAAAGATGGGAATTATATAGGCTGACTAGGTGAGAAATGACATCGTTAAGGCACGAAATATGTGCAGAAAATTCTTCCATGAATTCCTTAGAATCGGGTTGCAAAAGAGCATTTTTCATTATCTTCAAACCATTCTGCAGAAGATCCATTCCTTCACAAATTCCATCTGGAAGCTGTCTTCTCTTTTTCCTTGCGCGCTTTCCAGGACAGTTGGTCTCTACAGTTTGCATTGCTGGGACGTCTTGCAAGATATTTGATATTTTTGTTAATTTTATAAGAGCAATGCCTTCATTGAAGAGAAAACTTAGCTGTTCTTTACATGGAGAAGCCTCACATAAAGCCCCTTCTTTCTCAAGAAATCCTTTCAGCTCATTCATGAAAATATCATAGTTTGCCTCCCTCCCAGTAGTAAACTCAAATGAAAGTGCTGCATTAGAGGGAACAAATCTCCAAAGTTGTGTACAGGAAGTACGAGCTGCGAAATATCCAAATGCTGCAATAGCCAAATGAACAAATGCCCAGTGTCTCTCTCTAAGCAGAAAATGGTAAAGGTGCCAAATTGCAGCAGAAAGTGGATTTTCAGCATCTTCTTCAATTTGTATATGACAAAGACAGGCCATGAAGGAAGCAAAATAAGGCTGGCATTGAGATAATGAAGCGTCAGATTCAACAAATAGCTTTTGCAGCTCCAAAATAATTTCTCTCATTTCAACATAGCCATAGAGATGTTTTGCAATTGAGAATAATTCTAATATTGCACCCAGAAGTTTAGCATATTGGTTTTTCATCCCTTGTCCAGCTTTTCTATACTTTTGAATCACAGTAGTTGTGAACTTCAGGAGCTGGGAGCTGACCTTTCCATCAATAGCATCTGAACTTTTAATATGCCTGCAATACAAAAAACTGTACAATGTGAAATGATCCAGAAATGATGAAAAAAAAATAGCATTTTCTTCAAACGGTATTAAGTTACCTTGAACATATAGCAGATGAAACTGCAAGGATAGGCAACCCCAGCAAGCCGGAATTGCAAGATAGAGAAGCAGCAGCATCCAGTTCAAGTTCCTTGGAGTTTTTCTCTATAAAGGCAACAAAAGCAGATATAATCTTCCTAGTGGCCACTATTTTTAGTTTTTCAGATAAGGAATCCAATGGGAATCCCTCAATCAATAGTGCCATATACATGACAGATGATAAATCCGAGTTTTCCTCACTGACTATGGTGATATAAACTTGATCTACAGTGGCAGTTGTTGTGTAAGAAAGAAGGTAGGATATTGATCTAGCCATCTTCCTTAGAGGAGATGATGGTGAAAGAGAATGATCAGATGAGGCAACTGTCCTCAGCAGCAGACACAATTTCTCAAAAATTTGGCTCACCTTGTCATTTTCAGCGTGACAAATAAAAAAACACAGAAGCTCCTTAACAATCTCCAAACAAAGAAAGTGGGAATGAAAAAGATTCTGAAGTAGAAAGATTTCAATCTCAATCCATATGAGCTTTGATGAAGCTGTCACAATCATGAAGCTTTTCAGTATAGTTGAGACAAATGAGAACATGGGTTGCCAAACTACCCCAGTGGAAGGTCCCGAGGCATTAAGTACAGGTATTTGCAGACCAAGTACTGAAGAGAATACATCTGCATGTGTCAAAATAGACATAAGAACATCGAGCTTTCGGGAGATTTGTAGTATTATTTCTTCTCTCAGTGATGAAGAGGCCTTGAGGAGATTCAAAGACAAATAAAATTTTCCTAGCAGTAGAGATTCAGCTCCTGGCATAGCATCACAGCTTACATTAAAAACACCGTCCAAGGAAGCTGGCAATGAAGCTGTATAAATATTCCTATCTTGATATGGCGTGCTAGGATTTATTTCATGTGGAAATAGCCATTCCAAAATCTGCACTTTGGATTGAATTTTCACCTCAGCTGAATTTAGCAGCGTATGCAGTAATAGAAAGGATGTTGGTTCCACTAATTCTGCTATTGCCTCACTAACGGCTTTGAGATGAATTTCTTTACTTAGAATAATACATAGAGAAGAGATCAACACCACACACCTCACTACTTCGCTGCATATGTTCATGGCATTGCATGGATATTCAGATGTGATCCGGACAGAATTAATCAAATAAAACTTTATTGGTAAAAATGTTCGTTTTGCCTCAGTTAAGGCAGCGCTGACCGAGCTTGATGATGACCATGCATCAGCAGCATACCTCAAGGACTCGACAGTCAATGAGATGAGAGTTAGAATTATATTTTCCACATTTACTTTCTCAGCCAACACACTTTTATCCAGCTGCAATAAGCAAACAACGCCTTTCCAGGAAATGTTTAGAATAGTTACAAAACTCCCACCACCAGAAGCAGCGAAGGTTCCTATATTAAATAAGTTTTCAATAGTGCAGACTGTTATGCTAATGATATGACAGGCATAATCCTCCACTTTGCCAGTAAACAGTCCGTCGTCGCTGACAACATTTACCTCAGGAACCTTGCTTCTGATAACTTGATAATATGCTCTGCAGAGCTTTACTGCAGCATCCAGAACAATTTGCCCCAGTTTCAGAGCTTCTGAAGCAATTAAATCAATCCTCTGCATAATATATAGGTTAAGCATGCAGTGTTAAAAGAAAAAGAATTCAAAAAATCGGACAGCTTTGGTTGGTTTCAAAAGTGATAACAAGACTAGAGGATAGCAAGTTCTCCATTGGTTTAATACTGGTAAAATGACCGACTTCTATGCATGTTACAAAGAGCTTGGTCATTCACCATGAAGAAAATGAAAAATGAGCCCGAGTAGCCAATTGAAATCATGAACATGATGGGCATATTTTAATGTAACAGCAAGCCATGATGAGAAAACAAGGCATAATCCAACATGCAACTGAAATGGTGGAACAGAACATGGAGAAGGATTCACCAAATACAGATGCAACATTACGTTAGCCAAACTTGGATCAATACCATGTTTACTTTTGTATCAATATTATTTCATGTCTAGCTAATATGTACCTACACTATTCCAGTTGTAACTGTGGTGAATGTCATAAAATTCCATTCAAGCTAACTTTTTATGCACATTTGTTTCTCTGTCCATGCTTTATCATGATGCAACAAGTTAGTGGAATAAGCTGTTTAAGATTAGTACCTTCAACTCAAGAATCAAGTCCTTCGTAAGGCTTAATATTTCAAAGATGAAGTTTTCAACGATAAGCATGTCCACCTTCTCCCCAAAAGGAAGAGATTTTGTCATAGATGAAATAACAGCAGAAGAGAGACTCAAAGAATCCAGGATTAGCTGCCAAAACAATATACAAATTAGTCAAAAAAATCACCAGTGTGTTATTCTGCATAAGGAGAGAGCCAAACGATTCAAGGAAAAAGACTGAATTAATAATATAAACCTTACAACGGCCATTATCACAGCCATTACCATTGGTCGTATCCTAACTTTATGGGTGGGTTTTATAAAACTTCACGCCCAATTAATTTTTTGACCACTTTTTGATTTGTTAAATTTGTTATGCAGAAACCATTTTGAATGACTTCTATCTGTTTCACAATTAGTATAAATAATTCCATCAAATTTTCACAATAGCTTTATCTACCCAACTTATTGGCGAGTAACCTATCCTCTTACATAAAGCCCAACTCATTGAAGCTTATTCTCTAATATCCGATCTTTAATATGTGTTATGACATCGAGCTGCTGCTAAGGCTAAACCGGCGCAGGTTCAACAAGGGGACTGCCGGTTCAGTAGGGAGGCTGAACTGTTTGGGCTGGAAAGGCTGCCGCCTTCTTCCTTACACAATCACAACACCCCTCCCCCAAACCTCGCCTTTCCTGTATATTCACGGCTATCCTTAGGCTGTGACCAGTACCCATGCCTGCTACCAATTTATGCCGCTAACCCCCTGATCTGCTCCCACCTACAACAGCAAGCCCTCCACCCTGTGAACTACTACCCATCCATCACCGCCATCTCACATAGTTGCCCATCAGCTGCCCGCCGAGCCCTAGTCGGAGGATAGTATCATGTCGTATTTTCTTTTTCTGTTTTGAGTCGTGTTGTAACTCCGCTGCTTTTGAGCAATAAGATTCCACTTCCCTACTGGATTTTGGGTTAACTCCGGTGTTTGAATAATGCGTTGAGCGAGCGTTTCTCTGTCGCACCCTAACGCAGATCCCGAATTCCTTAAGGGCGAGCGAAGCGGAGAGGTCCCAGCGTCCCACGTATGAGTATCGTGTTAGGGTAATATTTTCCTCCTATGCCCCTCGCTCGCTCTCCCCTTCTACTCTGGCTCTCCCTTTCTTCCTTCCTCCTTCTGCAACTTCTCTCGCGGAGATCGACATCTAGGTAACGAAAATCCTCGCTCTAGGGCCTCCCTGATCTTCCATCTGCTCCTTCTCGCCTCAAATGAGGTATCTTGTACATTTTTTGCTTTTATCTGAAAAGAGATATATGGTATTTCTATGATAGAGAGAAATTTTTCATTTCTCTGAGAGGAGATATATGGTATTCATTAGATTTCAGCAGATTGCAAATAGAGGGAATTTTTTTCTTGCTTTCATTCTCGCATCTCCCTTCGCATTACTGTTTCCTTCTTCCCCTCTCTGATATTCTTAGATTTTTACAAATAGAGAAATCTCTATTGGCATTTTTCTGCTACAAATTTATGGTTTCCATATAAATACCTGTATGTCTCTCGTTGGGATTATGTTTTTGGAGCTTGATTAGAATTTACAGTTGAGTTTGCAATAATTTCTAGGAATTCCTTTTTCGATAGTCTATTGTTCTGTAGAGGCGAAATTGGATTCTCGAATGTTTGCTACAGTTCTTGGTTTATGGTTTTGCAGCATAATTGGATCTGTTACTCTATTGATTTTTTCGAATTCCTGGAAAGTTTTGGTTATGATTTTTTCGAATTGCAACATAATTGATTCTGTTCCTAGATATTCCGAGCGAAATATAGTTTTGATTGCAATGGTTGCTGAAAGATATTTCATATGTTCAGTATTTGATTTTAAAAATTGTACAGTATTGATTACAATGGTAGCTGAAAAAATTTATGGATATTCATTTTCAGTATTGAATTAGCTGCGAAAGTGGGTGTTTCAAATTCACTCAAAAATTGATTTAAAAAATACCTCATATAAATATTCATTACCTGCAGTTAAGGTTTTATGTATTACCTGTACTTTTTACACTTGTTTGGTTTGCTGCAGCCCTTAGTTCTTGGTTTTGCAGCAATTTCTGGTTTAATAGCTGCATTGGATGCAGTTTCTGTTGCAGCAATTTCTGGTTTAATAGTTGCATTGGATGCAGTTTCTGATTTATGTATTTTGCAATAACACTTCATATTGGCTTAGACGCAATTTTTGGTCTACTAGCTACAAGGGATTCAATTTCTGTTTTAATAGCTTCATTGGATGCATTGGTGTGATGCATTTTTCTGGTATACTAGCTAAAATGGATGCAGCTTTTGGTCTTCTTTTTTCGGGTTTAGATTTTTTTTGGAAATGTGCAAGTTCTAAGAGGAGAAAGAATGCATAGGAGAAAAGAGTTAAAAGAAATTTTTCGATGATCTTATTTTTTTTTACTTATTCAATATAGTTAAGCTTGATTTGCATTTTTTGAACCTTTAGCCGTTTAAAGAATTTGATTCTATGTGTATCTTTCTTAGCTAACGAGATGAACTTGTTATTGTTATTTCAGGCTTTTATTCCAGCTACCCGATTCCTATGTTATGCCTATGTGATGCATTGTAGGATTTAGCAAATTGTAGGAATTTGCTAATGTTATGCCTATGTGATGCATTTAGCAAATAGAAAAAATGTGACTTTGAAGCACTGTAGGTACAACTGTTCGATATCATTGTTTGAAGCTTTGATGCATTTAGCAAATAGAAAAAATGTGGCTACATTTATATGGCGGCTAGAGATGTATGTATGGCTCGAAACTGTTTTGAATAAATTTAATTTTGGTCCAGCAATAGTATGCAGCCTCTAATAACTTGGAGATGAAAATGTATTGCAGATGAAGGCATGGTGTTATGTTATTGCGTTAAAAATTTCTACATGGCATGTATTAGAAGTTGGATTCCATGACATGGATTAGAAGTTACTTATTACACATGTGTTTGATAGTTGTAATTGTGTTCTCCATGGATAACCATAGCAATGTACTCTAACGTAATTGGATAATAAAACATGTTTCATGTCTTACTGTGGATGTAGATCTTTAACCGAACCACATATCCTTTGTGTAATTTTTTTTTTCTTTTTAGCAAATCTCGACACTACTGTTGGTTAATTATGTGGATGTTGGTTCATAATTTTTTTTTTATTTATTCCACGACAAGTATGGATGTTGATTCATTTTTAGCATAAAGCTATTCTTAATATGTTTTTATTCAGAATAATTACACGACAATGCTGTTGAATCATGTCTAAAGTGGTCGAAGGGGGCCAGTCCGCAATGTGGGACAAAGACGTTACAAATATTTTTTGTGATCTGTGTATTAAAGAAATAGAACTGGGTAACAGACCAACAACGTATTTTAATAAGGAAAGATGGCTAAACATTGACAAGAGATTCAAAGAATTAACTGGCAGGGATTACGACCGGCTTAAATTTAAAAACAAATGGGACCAGTTGAAGAAGGAATGGAAAATATGGAAGGAGTTGAAACGTGGATCTACCGGCCTGGGTTGGGATCCGATTAAAAGGACAATTGATGCTCCAGCTGAATGGTAGGCTGAAAAACTAGAAGTAAATTTATATATAATTCATGAATTGTTAGCTTCGCAAATTATTTTCTCTATTTATAATTTTCTAAATATCCCCTCTAAATGCTATATCACAGGCGGTACCAGCAGCAAAGAAGTACAAACAGTGTGGAATAGAGCCGGAATTTGAAGAGAAACTGGACTTAATGTTTAAATGGGTTGTCGCAATGGAAAAGTTTTCATTCAACCCAACTGAAAGCGGTTTTACAGGGATACCAGATGAGATCACACCTGAGCCAGTGACACCCGATGAAGAAGTCCAAAGCATTAATCAGAGGGATATGGGGGAGTCCAGTACAATTTTAAAGAGGCCAAGGATTGCTAAGAAAAATAAAGAGAATGAACATTCTGTGAACACCTCCTTCGATCGTTTAATTGAAGCTTTTGCAGCTCCACCAATATCTGAAGCTAACATATTAGACTGTCTCAGGCTTTTGGGCATTATTCCTGAAGTTGTGGCTGACAAACGATTTCATGCACAGTGTATGAAAAAACTTAAGGA
>NW_018164444.1:41311586-41314438 GCF_001263595.1 Phalaenopsis equestris | reverse complement strand
TTGCAGAAATATGAACTTCTACTTATGTCGATTTTTTTTAAATGTTTGGAATTTCTAATCATGTTATCTTTTTTTGATATATTTATACCATCTACATATCTACCTGTTAGTGGTTGATGCTTTATTTATAAGTTGCGTATTATATGTTCTGAATTTGAACAATTAATATTTGGTAGTGCTGCAGGAATATCTTATTATGCACTAATTATGTTTACATCTTATATTATTTAGGATGGATCCACAACGTGTGCGTCGTAGAAGAATGGCATTTGCTACAGCCATTGCGATATTGTTGTTGGATTATTACCGGAGTAGAACTGCTCGCATTCCCCGCATGACATCCAGTTTTGTTGGAGACAGACAGGTTGATGAAATGCTTTCTGACCATCCAATAAGGTTTACAAATATTTTCAGAATGACAACACCAATTTTTTTGGATCTTTTGCACGAGTTATGCCTAAATCACGGACTCCAGGGTTCTTCCAGAACGACGTGTAGGGGTGTTGGTTATAACACTGTACATTATGTCACAAAATGAATCAATTAGAGAAGGTATGGAAAGATTTCAGCATTCTTCTAAAACAATAAGTCGTTACTTTTCTAAAGGCATACAGACTCTTGTTAGCTTAGCAGCTAAAATAATTAAACCAGAGGATCCATCATTTGCTACCACTCCAGAACATATTGCCAACGATCCTCGATACATGTCATATTTCAAGGTAACTACGAGTGGTTTTATTTTATAACTTGTCATACAATTCATAATATAATTAGTATCTAACAAACAATTAAACAGAATTGTATTGGTGCAATTGACGGCACACACGTTGATGCCCGACTACCCAACCACGAGAAGGTTGCATACATCGGTCGAAGTGATTCGACAACTCAGAATGTCATGGTTGTATATGACTTCAACATATACTTTACTTTTGTAGTGGCAGGCTGGGAAGGGAGTGCACATGATAGTCGGATTTTCTCATTTGCCACTAGGAATAAATCGCAGTGTTTCCCTCACCCCCATCAGGTTAGTGTTGTTTTGCAATTTGTTAATTTGAGCATGTAATCATTTTACTTAACAGTGTTTTTCGTATTAGGAAAATACTATCTGGTTAATGTCGGGGATCCTATGCAAAGGAGATACCTGAAGCCCTATCCTGACACAAGATATCATTTCCTGATTTCGAGCAAGCTAGTGGCATAGTCCGTGGCAAAAATGAAATGTTTAATAAACGCCACTCATCTTTACGTGGGGTAATTGAAAGAACAATTGGAGTTTGGAAGAAGAAATGGGTCATCCTATGTGATATGTCATCGTATCCTTTCCAAAAACAGGTGCATATTGTGGTTGCAACAATGACACTATATAGCTTCATCCGAAGACATTTCTCACGATCAGATACAGACTTTAGTATGGCTGACAATGACGAACTGAATGTCTTCGACCAAACTCCTGAACTGAATGTGAATCCGATGTTTTCTCAGGCTGACTGTGCAGTACTGACTGTGCAGTTGAAGGCCGACGTAACCAGAGTTTTAAGTTAAATATTTTAATATTGCCAACGTAACCAGAGTTTTAAGTTAAATATTTTAATATTTCTCCTTGTTGTTGTACTTATATTTGTACTCTTTTTAGTTCTACTGGTACTCGTTAGGATGTGAGAACTGTATGATTCTGTCATTATCATATGTTTCTGCATTATATGTTTCTTTTCTATCAATAAACTATTCTGAATAAGCTGCCCCAAACAGTTTTATCAGACAGAGACAAGAATGTCATTTAACCGCCAATAAGTTAGTCTGATTAAGCTGACCCAAATAGCAAGTCAGATTATTCTGATAATGATAATCCGCAGATTATAAATAATCCGCCATAAATAGCTAGAGCCTAAGACCATAACGAGACTGCTAATGCTTACTCTCATGTAAATATGTAATATTTTCCCATCCATCTTAGCATATTTTTTGTTTTTTTTTTTTAATTCAGCTTGGTTGTCAGCAACTTCTTGATGCTCAACTCTGGGATTCACATATTATAGCTTGTCAAGTTCTAATTTTACAAAACTTCAACAACACCACAATTGCATCCGCATGGAAAATGAGGAATTGCCCCTTAGAATAAAAGAGTTATAATTTTAAATTAATCATTTTTTAAGAGAATTGCTAGATAATAATATTGATGACTACACTATAACTACTACCTCTCCTGACATCGCTCACCCCTTTCTTAACTTCCTTATTGCCAATTTTTTAAAGCACAATATTATTAAAAAAACAATATTAATGCAACAAGATCAATAACTTAGAATTGTTAGAATACAAAAAAAAAATAGAAGAGCAAAAAAATATATCATGAAGCCAAGGGAAAAACATTCAACAATATGAAATAACAACAAAGGAGAAGATTTTGTTCAAAACAAAATGCTTGAAGCCTAGTGAAAATAAAAGGTTGATGAAATTAACTTTTATAGTTTCAGCACCATTTAATAAATATGATTTGAAACGTCCCACCCATGATAATGCTCCCATAAAAATCATCAAGTCGTTGAGTATCATGATCATCTATGTTTTTAGGAGGAGAGAGTGAGCAAACAACCATATCAGATAATCAGATTTCATTATCTTGCTTGCAAAAGATGTGAAAGCCTTATCTTTAAGACTGGCAATGGTTTCAAATTCTAAGTGCAAACTAGAGTTCGAGGAAGTGCAAAAACTAGTATGGGGGTAAGAAAGGTCAAAAAATTTGAGTGCCTCTAGCACCAAATTGTTTAATTTTCTTAAAATCTGGAGACCCACTAAACAATCATAGAAATTGCACCCAAAAAATTTTATCAAAAAAAAAAGGCGGGGGG
>NW_018164444.1:41289762-41311570 GCF_001263595.1 Phalaenopsis equestris | reverse complement strand
GGGGTTGTGGGGGCATGGAATTGGGTGATGCCTTCAAAAACTAATTTTTACCAATAACCACAAATATATAAGACAATCCATTAATGGTAATGTCAAATCCATCCAATTAAACCAAAACTCTGGCCACAATAAGCATTGAAAAAAGATAATAGTAGCATTCACTTGCAAAGGTTTAACAAATAAACC
The DNA here is from genome assembly GCF_001263595.1 of Phalaenopsis equestris. Taxonomy (NCBI): domain Eukaryota; kingdom Viridiplantae; phylum Streptophyta; class Magnoliopsida; order Asparagales; family Orchidaceae; genus Phalaenopsis; species Phalaenopsis equestris. The sequence continues at coordinate 41,311,384 of NW_018164444.1, read as the reverse complement.
AAAAGTATAAGGTGGAATGGTGAAAGAAATGTAATCAAAGTTGAGGATAAACTATTCAAATATAGATGATAGATAGTTCCATGGATGCATCAAAGTTGGATATTACTAGGGCATACACATTGAGAAGCAATTGACATAAATTTTACATTGAGAGAAGAGTATTATGTAGTCGAGAGTCTCATAATGATGTGACAAGGAATAATATTCTAACAAAATAGTAATCAACAAACTATTAGTTTGGCATGAATATGTAAATGACATCGACATTTGGATGGGCTAATGAGAATTTGCCTATAATATATAAAAATTAAGGCTCAACAAGCTCAAAGAAGACAAGCATAGGTTTTCCTTGATAGGAAGATGGTTTCGTATGTTTTGGTGAAGTTGTGGTTAAAGACAATGAAAATGAAATGGGTAGGAGAGAGAAACAATTCTGAGTCCAATGATTTACCCAAAACTTTTGCAAAAAAAATGAGAACCGCATGCAATTTACAATTTTTTGCTACTATTATCTTCTCCTTTGTTGTTATTTCATATTGTTGAATGTTTTTCCAACATAGAAAGAAATGAATGCAATCATCATAATCTTAAGAACATCTAGGAAGGGATGTAGCGATGAGAGGGAATGCCAGTGAGAGCTTCCCAATAGTGGTGAGCATACAATCAACAAGTATTTACAATTTTTTGAAGAAGAGAGCAACTAACAAAAAGGAAGAAGTGCATGTCCACAAACCTATGGCGACCTGCTAGAAGCCATCAGGTCTACAAGCTAGGGCAAGGGTGAGCAAGTGCATACTAATGAGTTTGAAAGCACAACTGTGTGCGAGTGCACAAGAACATTGATCACGGGTGCATCACAAGCCTAAAATTGTTCAACAAAAGATACTCATCATTACGTAATGTTATCAAGAGAACATTCAACATATAGAGGAAAAAGTGAGTCATACTCTGAAGTATGCTAACATATTCCTTTAAAAAATAAATAAAGATAGTTGCTGCAACGACAACTTTACATAATTTAATATGGAGACATCCATTTTGGGAAGATATTGATTTCAGAGTATTGGATGAATATTCAACATGGATACCTGTAGAAGCATTCAAACATCAGGCAGGTCAATCATTGTTCAAGGAAGATTTTTGCACAAATGATTTCAACACACCCAATGGGGAAGTGTTCAGGAAATGATGCAATTGAGGAAAGGCAATACAGATGTCTTAGTCTATTCATCGACTATATCTAATTAATATTTCGTAGTGTTTTCATTTTAATGTTTACTGTTATAGATGTTTTGAGGATTGTTTGATGTCTCTTTTTTCTTCAATGTTTCAATATTTTAAATTTAAAGGTTATAACTTTAAAGATGAATATTTTCCTTATAAGTGGCTTTTTTTTTATTATGAAGCCTAATTTTTTTTTTATTGTTCAATTGCATATGTAGGCTAATATGTAATTAAAATAATAAAATATTATAATCTCAAGAAAAATGAGCTCATGGTCATCAGAAATTTCAAAATTTTTGTCATTGTTGTACGCAGTATTATAAATACACGTCAAAGAATAAAGGAAGCTATGGGAGGAGATTTTATTACTGTCCCAAAAATAGGACACGTAAAATTGTAGGATTTTTTTATGGGTTGATGACATAGAAGAGTTCATGCCAGATAGTGAACAAGTCAGGAGAGATTCTATGGACAGAAAATTATCTCGAAGAATCAATCATGTGGATATGAAGGCGAACGTTATTATAACATTACTAATTACTTTTCTGGTTTTTATTATTGCAATATTATGCATAAAATGATGACTATGATTAATGTATTGGAGAAATTTAGACTCCTAACGTGTTTCTTGTATTGATGGAGCAGTTTGTATTATTATGTCATAATTATTTTGAAAACTGCAGACATTCAACTATTTAAATCTATAAGAGCATAATTGTTTTTTTATCAGAAACAGTTGCAACACAGCAAATTATCCAAAAATACATTAAGTTGATTATTTCAATAGCATCTTTTTGACAATAACTGTGAAGTTGCTTACTAGCAACCTCCCAAAATGCACCCTTAAGCTGAATCAATCCCAACCCTCATACTTCCTCAAATCATTGTCAACAACTCGACACAATTTTTTTATCACGAATCGGCCCGAGGCTTAGAATTAATAAAGGAAAAAACTGCGGTCGAACTGTATTAACATTTCATTTTTTTTACTTTCACATATTTTTTAGAAAATTAAAAATATGAAAGTCATTAATATCCACAAAGTACAACAAATTTAAAACATTCAGAAACAACAAAATTAATCTAAAAACAATATCTGAAAACAGTATTGAACAGTATATCACTATCTGAAAAAAAAACAGTGCAAAAAAACTAAAAAACTGTGCAAAAAAACTACAAACACATCAAAAACTAATACATATTAGTTTCAATCCTCCTTCAGTAAATCAAGTCTCTCCTACTAGACATAATAACATAAAGTTTTTCTTTTTAACGAAAGAAACCATTAATTGCAACAGTAAATTTGACCTAGTGAGCATATATAATCTTTATATATATTAAATTACTATGACAATGCTATACATGAATGACAAAAAAAAATACAGTTCATTTATTTATAAAACATTAAACATTCATATTAAATTTATTCATTCTCTTTCCACTTTAAGTGTTTACAATTTTAACTTAGGAGTCATAGCAGGATTACCGTCATACCCGAAGGTATTCTCAATAATATACTCTAAGATACCCTAAAAAATGTACCTGAAGATACTTCTCCTCTGTCATCGGTCTCAACACAAAGCCGCAGATACTTCTCCTTAGCACAGCTAGATGCTGCACAATTGTCGTAATTTCTTCCTTGAACTCCTTCCAGCACGCAAACACCGCACGATCTCCTCGTCTAGGGATGGGCTTCTCTTCCTCTACTTCAGTTGTGCGTAGACGCTCAAAGAAGAGGTTCCTCCCGAGCAAGGCTCGATTGTCCTTCCACACACACAAAGTTTCTCCTTCAATTAGGGCTATATACGACAACTTCTCTTAATCTCCCTCCTCTCCTTCACTATCGCTACCTCCTCCTCCTTCTCTGGTTCGAAAGAAGGAAGTTTCCAAATAAGCGTGAAATAAATTTCATGTGAGGCTTACCTTTGACAACCATTTATTTCTTTATTTAATTTATTATTATTAACATTATTATTCTTTTATTTTAGTTATTACAATCTCCACTTGTAATAAAATTTTATTCTCAAAATTTAAAAAGAGTCAGACCTCAAACAAAAAATTGTGTATATTTTTCTTAAATCTGAGATAATTTTTCTCAAGTAGTATTCTTCACATAAAATCTTCACAAAAGAGATCTCTTTGTTCCGTAGTTTCTTCACATCATAATTCAGAATCCTTTCAAGCTCCTCAACATAAGTCAAATCAAGTTAAATATCAATAGAGTCTGCTATCAACCTACTAACTTTATTTGCAATATATTTTCCGAGTGAAGAAATGTAAAAAAACATTATGCACTCCTTGCATATGAGTTGGTAAATCCAATCTATAAGTCACATTACCAATCATTTCCACAATCTCAAATGGACCGACAAATCTAGAGCTCAATTTTCCTGTGTTCCCTTAATGTTGCACACGCTTCAATGAACTAAATGTGATAAAAACAAACTCTCCAACTTCAAATTCAATAGGTTAGTGTTTGACATCATAAGATTTTCTGTCTATCTTGCACTGTCTTCAATCTATCTCTGATCAGTCTAATCTTTTCAATAGCATCATCAACCAAATCAGTCTAATGATCTTTCTTCCACCTATTTCTGCCCAACATAATGGTGTCCTGCACTTCTTTCCATACAATATTTTATATGGAGTCATCCCGATGTTAGTCTGGTAATTGTTATTGTAAACAAATTCTACTGAAGGTATATGTGATTCCCATTCTTCACCAAAGTCAAGGACACAACTTAAGTAGATCCTTTAAAGTTTGAATAGTCCTCTTTGACTGACCATATGTCTAAGGATGAAATGTTGTACTGAAAGTCAGTCGTGTTCCCAAATTTTCTTGAACCTTCTTCCACAATATGGAAATAAATCTATCATCTCTGTCAAAGAAAATAAACTTTAGCACTCAATGCAACCTCACAATTTGATCCACATATAATTTGACTAATCTCTCTAATAAATCTTTATCTAATTGGTAAAAAATGGGCAAACAAAAGCAATTTGTCGAGGATTGCTCGTATAGCATCACAACCCTAATGTGATCTAGGCAACCCAATCACAGAATTCATTGTGATCTCCTCTCATTTCCACTCTAAAATCGGTAAAGATTATAACTGATCACCAGGACACTGATGCTCTGTCTTCACTGACTAACATAAAGGACACTTAACCACAAATTCTATCACACTCCTCTCCAATCCTGACCACCAAAGTATTTCTTTGAGATCCTAGTACATTTTATTACCCCTTGGATAAATGGTATAACCGGATAAACATGTTTCCATAGAATTTCTCATCTCAAATCATCTACATCTGGAACATAACCTTGTTATTATACCTCAATAGACCATTCTAATCTAACACATGCCTCTCCAAACGGCCCTCCTTAACCTGCTCCAGGATTTTTTTAGCACTGCTATCTTTAGCTAAAAAATTTTTTATTCTGCTTTTTAAAGTGGACTGCACCATTAATTGATATAGTTGAACCACATTATCATCACCATACTCTACTATAGAAAGCTTCAACTTTTCCAGATCTTTAATTGTTACTCAAGCCGAGGAAAAAAATAATTTAAATTACCTAAAATTTTCCTACTCAACTCATTTGTAAAACATTCAACTTTCTCGAATGATATTGAATATCTAAATCATAATCTTTAATAAACTTCAGTCATTTCCTCTGCCTCAAGTTGCTTCTTCTGAGTAAAGATATACTTTAAAATCTGGTAATCAGTAAAAATTTTGTATCTAACTTTGTACAAATAGTGCCCCATATCTTGCGTGCAAATACAACTGACGCAAGCTTCAAGTCAAGTGTGGGGTATTTCCTTTCATGATTTTTTCAATTTTTGTGATGCAAGTGCAATGACCCTACCATGTTGCATAAGCACACAACCGAAGCTCCTCAAAGATGCATCGTTGAAAATCTGAAACCCATCAGAACCTGAAGGAATGACCAAAACTGGAGTAGACATTAAGCAAGACTTTAGCTTCTGAAAAATCTCTTCACAACGAACTGACCATTCAAATTTCATTGTCTTCTGAGTCAATCTTAATAATGGCATAGCAATCTGTGAGAATCACTTGACAAATCTCCTGTAATAATAGGCCCAACCTAAAAAACTCTTGACCTCAGTGATAATAGTAGGTCCTTGCCAATTTGCAATTGTCTTGACCTTATTCTGATGCACAGATGTCATCTCCACTGATAATATGCCCAAAAAAAGCCATACTTTTAAACCAAAACTCACATTTAGAAAATTTTGCATAAAGTGTATTCTCCTTCAAACCTATAACACATATAAATGATCTGTAAAACTGACCTCATCCCTTGAATGCACCAAAATATCATTTATAAAGGCGATCACGAAAGTATCTCAAAACTGTCTAAAGACCCTATTCATCAGGTCCATGAATATTGTTGGAGCATTTGTCAGTCCAAATGACATCACTAAGAATTCATAGTGCTCATATCTGGTCCTGAAAGTTGTCTTCGCTATGCCTTCGTTTTTAATCCTCAGCTGGAAATAGTCTGACCTCAGATCAATCTCTGAAAATACAGAAACCACCTCTAACTAATCAAACATATCGTCAATCTTCGATAGTGGATATTTACTCCCTGTAATCAATACACATGTTGAAGTTCCCATGCTTCTTCACAAATAATATCGGAGCTTCCTAAGGTGAGATGTCTAGTCTAACGAACTAGTAACTCCTGCAGTTGGCTCTTCAACTCCTGCAGCTCTTTAACTGTCATTATGTAGGGTGCCTTGAATATCGGCTTAGAACCTAACAAGAGCTAGATAGTGAAATCAATCTCTTGCACTGGTAGCAGCCCTAGAACATCATCAAGGAAGACTTCTAGATATTCTCTTACCACCGGAATATCACCCAAAGACTGTACTTCCTTAGAAGTATTTATCACCTGAGCAAGAACCTTAACTTCTACGATTCAACAATTTAAAAGCCTTCAAACATGTAGTCCTCTATCACCTGAAAATTTAACCAGTCTACCCAGGAACATTTATTTTGAGTCTTTTTTATTGTAATCAATGGTAACAAAGTTTTAAGACATCCAATCCATACCTAAAATTACTTCAAACTCCACCAAAGGTAGCATAAAACGTTGTACCTCAAAATTTTTTCTATCAAACATAAACTTCACTTCACCTGATTAACTAACTTCCAGAAAAGTACCATTTGACATTCTAACATATAGTATCATTGACATTGAAATAACATTCAACTGCATCACTTTTAACAAGTTCCTCAGCTATAAAAGAATATGATACTCCCGAATCAAACAAAACTCTTATCGGCCTACTTTGAAGAAATATGATACCTACCATTAAAATTACTGTATTAAAAATTTAGAGTCGACTTATTAATATATTAAGATTATTATTTTGTGTTATAGATGACATGACATGAATTCTAAGATGATAAAAAGTGTACCAGATTAAAATTCGTAAACGTGAAATATACATGTGATGACATCAAAAGAGTGTTTAGCTTCCTACTGTGAGAGCATAAACTCTAGGCTGAACATTTTGTTGTGCTTGACTTACATTTGGCATTGATCCTGAAGATTCAACTGCCCTCGGTCTGTCAAAGCTCCTCTAACGTAGTGCAACATTGCCCTTAGAATTTGTTGAAGCTCTCTGACCCAATTTTGGGTAATTCTTCACCCTATTTCCTGACCGATGGCACTAAAAGTAGGTATTGGATCCAGAAAGAGACTCTCCCGTATGAGACCATCCACACTTGTCATTTCTTTGCTTCAAACTGAATGTCTATGCTGCTAGATTTAGCCTTCTTAGCACCAGTATTCACTGACTGGAAGGAATGTCTGCACCAAGAGCCCCAAGGAAACTTAAACCCTCTGAATTCCTCCTCTTCTAAAAGTCTCTCATCCTCTGAGTAGTCTCTAGATCCAGCTCAATCCTCCAAACTCTCTCCACCAAAACAGAGTAATCATTAATTCCAAAAGGAATCAATGGTTGTTAAATCACATCTCTCAGCCCAGATAAAAATCGATGGCACTTCTCTGCATTTGGAATCAACTAAGGGGGATATCCTAAGAGCATGAGGAATTCTGCCTCGCATTGCATAATGGATTGATCGTCCTATACCAACGGGATAAATTTGTCCTGCATCTGCCTCCTGACGAGCAGTGGTACGAACCAGTATCTAAAGATGCTCACAAACTCGTCCCACTGAATCATGTGGCTGACTTTACCCTCATATTTCTCCTACAACTGACCTCGCCACCATCTCTCACTTCTCTCTCTAACGCAAATGTGGCCAGTGAAACTATCCTCTCTAAAGGACAAGACAATCCTCAAGAAGAAGAATTAGCAAAAGTTACCTAATGTGACCCTGCTTTCCTTCTTTCAAGCAAGTTCTTTTTATGTGTATGTCACATTAATGTAACAGGACAGCTATTTTTTGTGACGAGCATACTCTTGGTGTTTCTTTTATTTTAATATATATAGATGATAGGGAACTCTCTACCATAGTTGTAGATGGCAGATCACTCTTTTGTAGCATACTTGCATAGCTTTTTATTCTTCTTGATATATTAATGTAAATGCATATTTTCACGGAGGACAAGACAATCCATCTAAGATCTTTTTAACTCTTAGCGGCTAATTTTCAGCATCCACCAGATCTCCTCCAAAAAAGAGAGGTGGTCGCATATCCTTAAATAAATTTAAGTACATATCCATCCGACCTCTTTCATTGGAACTGGCCTGAGTCAAGAGTTTCTAAGCAACTGCAGTATTGCAGTCATCATCTCACTAAATGTATTTGTATTCACAGTAATCTGTGGGTGTGTATAATCTCTAGCTTCTTCCCCCTGATTTTTCATATTTCTGAAAAAAAAATGAAAGAAAAATTTTAATCAAACATAAGTCAATATCAATTATGAAATAATTTAATCATTTTAATGGCTCTTTTAGATAATGATCCAACATGATTTCTCTGATGCAACGTTTGTCAAGACCCAGCCCAGGGCTTAGAAATATAAAACGGAAATTGCGGTCGCACTGTATTAATATTTAATTTTTACTTTCCACATTTTTCAAAAACTTCCAAAATATAAAAGAAAGAACCATTAATAGCCACAAAGTGCAATAAATTTAAAACATCAAGAAACAACGACAATCATTTGAAGACTATCTCAAACACTATTTAACAGTTTATCACTATCTAAAGAAAATAGTGTAAAAAAACTACAAATACATCATAAATTAGTACCTATCAACTGCAATCCTCCTATTATAAACCAAGTCTCTCCTACCAGACATATCAATCTAAAGTTTTTCTTTTCTTGAAAAACTAATTAATTAAAATAGTAAGTTTGACTTAGTGAACAATTATAATCTTAATATACATTAAATTATTATGTCAATGCTATGCATGAATAACCAAAGAAAATACACTTTAGTATTTATAAAATCATAAATTGTCATGTTAAATTTATCCCTTTCCGTTTCATTGTAAGTATTTAATGTTTTAACATATGTAAGTGTCATAATAAGATTACTGTCATATCCAAAGGTATTTTAAAAAATGTACTTGAAAGTACTCTAAAAAATATATCCAAAAGTACCCTCAAATTGCACCCGAAGGTTCACCTTTATCATTTTATTTAACGGGCACGAGTACACCGCATCCCCTGTCAGTACCATTTGAGGGTAATCATGTATGACTTAAAATTTAACATTTTATTTCCTTTTAATCATGTAAGCCTTAAAATTTAACAATTTAAAAAAGAAATAAACATTCATTTTTCTTCTCTTCCATTTCATTTTCTTAAACATTCAAGCTCACAAAATACAAATAATTATAAAATAACAGTTTAAAGCTATGCTTGAACATAATGAAATGAAAGAAATATTGATTGGACCATAGGACCAATCTATGCTTGAACGAGAATGATTAGACAAAGCAGGAGAATAGTCATTATCAAAACTGTAAATAACTCTGTTCTGTATGAAGAAAAAAAAAAGGGAGCAAAAGGTTGATACCAAGCACTGAAAGTGTTTTAAAGAAGAAATATTTATTCTAGAGCAGTTATACCAGATAAAACTTCGAAGTTCAAAGATGAGAATGGTTTTGAAGAACCAAGCGCATATCATCATGGACATAGAAAGAGTTAAAGTGAAATGGGAGAGTAAATGATGAGAAAGAACATGGACATAGAAAAGAGGTAGAGTGAATTGGGAGAGTAAATGATGAGGAAGAACATGACAAATAAAACGTATTGGAAATTATAAATTAACAATACACAAACTGCGTAAAACAAGAATTGACATTTGAATGGATAACATGAGAAAATAGGAAAACTGCAAACATAAATATGAAAGCATAAAAATTCGAAATCACATAATGATATGCAATTACATTTTTTAGTACCTGATAAAATAGACTTCTATGTTGTTCCTCTTGGAACTCTTCCACTGATGTAAGTGTCACCTCGAAATGAGTTCTGCACCACCTGCTTGCCTAAGGATGATTCTAAGGATGTTAGAGCATCCTTAGTAGTTCACAAAACACAGGATAAGTATGAGCCGCAGCACAAATAATTTGAAGTTACTGGAAAATTACCTTTGTTCCAAGAATGAGAAACTGACTGAGATTGAGTAGAATATCTGATTCCAAGTACTTACTCGCAGTATGCAAAACCGTTCTATGTAACATGCATCTTGATACACCAGAGCAAGTGGAATCCTCCCAAAGTGTCCATGTTGTTGTTAGGGTAATAAACCTTAATAATTGATATAGGTAGGGTCCAACTTAGAATTACACGGCTTCAAAAGAAAAAAGCAGAACCGAAACCATTTCTGCTGCAATTGTTTGCTTCCATTTTGGTACATGATTTTCCAAATGTAAGCCTCATACATACAGAATGAATACTAAATAATGCCAGGAAATTTATAACAACAACAACCACAACAAGCTTTTATATACATGAATCCTTTTTCTCCATTGCATCCTATTGAATGTCATATTTTTATTTAATTCTAATAGAATAAGATTATTTTTTATACAATTTGCACAAGTTTTTTAAATCTACTTCTGCATTTCTTAACATAAGTCGAGTCTTAAACATCCATTCTCATAACATGATCATCAGATAGTCGGGGTTTAATGTGATCAAACCATCTATAAAAATAAAATGCAGTAAGTACACTTGTCAGATCATCTAATCTTTTACTGGGAAAGATCCTACCAAGTTCTTTAAGAAAACAAAAATGCATTGTGAGTGCCTTACAGTTACATCTTAAGAATATCTTAAACAGCTAATGCAAAAATCAAAACAGTAATGACATTGACTTTGACTTCTAGCACAAGCTTCTATGGAAAAATAATAATTTGAACAGCCCATTTTGCTAAAAAAAGAATGATCAATTAAGCTGAAGGGGGTGGATACGATCAACAATTTCATCAAAAGAACCACATCTGGTGTCTCGAGATGATCGGAATTCCCAATTTGGTTAACGAGTAGGATTCGACTTTCGAGGTCCTGCAACAGAAGATGAAGCTATTAACTTTTGATAATGCCAAAATCTTCATAAATACGGGAAAATTTTAGGATTATTTATACTGATTACAAGTAAATTTCCACTCAATGATTATATCACTAGCTATATGAAGCTTCCAGCTTCCACACAGAAAATTCACTTTGGCACTGCACAATTGTTATTTCAGATTTCTGAACCCAAGAAATGAACGTTTAAGATTTTTAAAACTCTCATTTAAAATATCCTGTAAAACTAAGTGTTTGAACTGATCACAGTCTCAAGGTTTAAGTTACAGAACTCCTAACAGAGAAATTCTTAAAAACTGGACTGGGCAAGTTACAAATTCCTTGTTTAACACTTCTCTTCAGCATCATCGCTGACTGGTTGTTCTCGGAGACTTGCTAGCACTCCATGCCTTCCTACTTAGCTACGCACCAGAAGTTCCTGTATCTACCCTGCATGATATTGAAAAATGCAGTCGTGAGTTTATTTGGAACAAGGCATGCACTACGTTAATTGGGAGGTCTTTGTAAACCAGCTGACCAGAATGGGTGGACTGGGCTTTCACGCCCCCACCAAATGGATGTTTTCCCTTCGTGCTCGCATGGCCTGGGACAACATTTCTAATCGATATCCGCTTCTTTGTAAGCTGCTGCAACCTGAATACGGCCTCAACTTTTGGAACGTGATCTAAAAAAGAGACTCAATTGCTGGTAAAATCTTAACCACGGGTGTTTTTGCTCTTCAAAATATTAAGTTGGACGATCTCTAACGGCAATGACATCAACATAATGGAACATACGTGGGTGCCTTCTATCCCATTTACTAAATGGCCCTCATTTATAAATATAGAAGCTTGTGATGGCAATTCGTAGGAGCATTTAATTGACAACTCCAACTGGAACTTACATCGCCTACAGCAATGCTTTGGCTTGGTGCTATGCAATAGAATTTCTAAGATCCATATACACTACCACTTGCGCCACGATCAAGTGGAGCTTATGCACGCCCTTACTGGAAAACCCATTATTGCTCTCTTATGAAGCAACGATTGAGGAAGTCCATAGCAGGTTTAAATAGCTGAAATGGCTCAAGATCCACCCCCGTGAATGCCTCTTCTCATGGAGGGCTGCTTAGATGCCCTTCCAACTCAATGTTGGCTAAACCAAAGAGGCCTATCGGATGATAAGCACAGCCCTTGGGGCTGTACCAAACATAAAGATATCGAACATGTGATTGGGAGGTGTCGTTTCCTTATGGAGGCTAAGCAAAAACTACAGCATTGGGGTTTCTATATTCTGAACTTCGACTCTCTTAACGATGTTATTACTGGGATTACCTCCTCGGACTGCAACATGATGGGGCCTCTCTGTCTATTGCAAGTTTGTCTAACAGTGTTGGAGGGCTCACAATGCTAAGAAACATGGCAGAGCTTTTGGCACTCCTATTCTTGCTTCTACTACTTGTGGAAGCTATGATTTCAACCAATAAATTCCATTTTCCGAAGCAAAAACTACAACATTGCCCATTATTGGGAACCAAGTAGGAGAGTGCAACAATTGGTTAGATTGATGGATGTATGAGACAAAAGGGATCATTGAAAGTGACAATCTTAATGTCATTTCTGCTCTCCAACTGTCCAAAACTTCTAAGTATCGAAAGCACATCCATCTTATGCAGAAGACTCTTCCTCGTTGAATGCTTTTAAACTAGTTTAGAATCTTTATATAGAAATAAAGAAAAATATGGTAGCACATGTATCTGCCCATAGGGCCTTAGATGATAGTTTTTTTTTTTTTTTATTAGGGAAGTGGATAGCTCTCACTTCAGTTTTCATTTTGTATATTTTGAGCAGGCCCATCTTTTGTCGGGCTGGGCCCTCTTTGTATTGTCTTTTGTACCTTTTGTTTTATAGTAATGCAATTTGCACATTTCAAGGAGACTTGCTGGGGTTTATAGTCTATCGTCTTGCTTCCTATTATTTATCTTCTTCTAAAAAAGGTCAAATTCAGGTGTTATTCATATTTCTCCCTTATTTAATTTGTTCTTATATAGTTACAATGCTTTTTTATTAAGGGTTTTCAAGGTTTTGGACCATGGAGATGGATTAGGGTTATCATAATTTTGGTGGATAGGGTTTTCATGCTTTCTTCCTTCTTTAATCTGAGATTATCAAATATCATTACAGTGGGTTATGGTTTTCATTTTTGCATCCGTTCTCCATTCTTTAATCTTAGATTTTTGGATGTCATGGAGAGAAATTTTTTCCATTTACTTTTACGAAGAATGTGGTTTCTAGAGAAAGGAATGTGTATAAAAAATTTGGTTGAAGTATTAGACATGGCCCACCTGCTTTTTTGAAGCATTTTTTGTTTCAATGTTTAGGCAGCATGATTAAATTTTCTAAACTGGATTCACAATTTTGTGTCAGATTAATTTATATGTTCACACTTCAGACCAATTTATATTAACATTTTGTTTGTGAGTTGGATGTAGGCTAGGGCGTTGTTTTCTGTTACAAAATTGTAGAACATCGACGAGACATTTTTTTTTAGCTTATAAGCTAGTTTGCTGTGCTCTTATAATTTAATTTGATATTGGGCTAACTTTTATGGTTGAAGAAATATGTTGCAGAGGTCTTAAGAGAATTATTATTTTGAGAGTATATGTAAATAATGATAATAAAAGAAAGCAGTTTTTATTGTTTTCATTTGAATAGAGCCAATATGCACTTGAAATTATTTTGTGCTTGAACTAGTAATACATGTTGGAAACGAAGTAAAGAATTGTAAGGAGTTTGAGTGTTCATTTTGCCCAAATAGATAAATTTGTTTTTGTTTTTCTTGAAGTATGGCAAGTGTTGAAACGCAAATTTGATGTTGATGGGATTTAATTCTATGTATGATTGTGTGTTTATGGAATTATTGTGGTTTGTGGGTTATAATTATGATCATGTATCAAGATTTTACATTCAATTTTAGTATGTATGAGCTTATAATGTTCATATTAGTTTAATTAATTGCATTTTTTTAATTAATCTGTCCATGCTGTTGCATAAGCTTGACCTTTTACAATTGATTTTAGTATGATATGAAACTTAGATGGATGCGTAATGCATTAATGACATCTCATGTGATATTTTTTTTAGTTGTTTGCAATGTCAACGTGCGAACAATTTTAATCTGCATCAACTAGCGTACCGCTGTTGTTGTCTTACAAATTACATATGATAGTCATAATATTTCTCAATTTGTTGATAGTGACATTCAAACTAAGAAATGTAGAAAGAAAAAATCAATTGTGTGGGACTACTTCATAGTTTTAAATTTAATTCCAGGGGAGTCAAATTTTTATTTGTCCAATGCATTTATTTTGGGGTCAAATTTCACAAATCAAAAACACGCACAGCTTCCCAGCCTCTTAGACATGTTAAGAAATATAGTAAGATAGAATATAAGATTTAACAACTCATTGACATATCCAATAAAGGACAAAGATGTTGAATTTCATGTCATACTATGCAAATACAGAATTAAAAATTCATATATTTTATGATCCAAAAAATTATGATCAACAACAAATTAGAGAGATCATTGCTAAAATGATAATTGTGCATGAATATTCAGTCGCGATAGTTGAACATATATGATTCAACATATTATTAAAAATATTGAATCCTAGTTACGAGAGTATTTTAAGGAACACTACGTAAAATGATTGTATGGAAGTATATTTGTGTAAGAAGGAAAAGCTTAAAAGTTGCCTTAAAGATGTTTATAGGATGTCTCAAACTGCAGACTATTTGACTCAAATCAAACCATAGGATATACGTGTCTCACTGCTCATTATATTGATTCATCATGAAAATTCGAAATAGAAATTATTAATTTTATTGAGTCAGTCTCTGCATATTGGAACTTACACATGTGATATTATTTTTCATTATTTTTTAAAGTGGAAACTCTAAAATAAAATTCAAATAATTACTTTAGATAATACAAATAGCAATGACGTGGTCACTAGTTCATTGAAAACCAATTTTCGATCAAAAGAAAAATTGTATTTTCATGGCATTTTTTACGGAGATGTGCGCATATTCTCAAGATTATGGTCAAAGATAGGCTAAAAGAGGTTCATGATATCATCCACAATATTAGAGTCAGTAAAATATTTTAAGAAAATCAACAGCTATGTTGCATAAGTTTGTAAGAGTTGCTAAATAGTTGGAAGTTCTAACAACAAGGTCTTTATTGATTAACGTTTCAACAACGTGGAACTCTACTTTCTATATGTTAAGGTTTGTATTTATTTATCGCAATATTTTTCAACACTATGCA
Organism: Phalaenopsis equestris; assembly: GCF_001263595.1. Taxonomy (NCBI): domain Eukaryota; kingdom Viridiplantae; phylum Streptophyta; class Magnoliopsida; order Asparagales; family Orchidaceae; genus Phalaenopsis; species Phalaenopsis equestris. Next base: position 41,296,293 of record NW_018164444.1, on the reverse strand, counting down.
GTAAGAAATAATAATTATAAATGGTTGCATGTCAATTCAAATTGGTTGAGATATGAAAAAATTTTAAAAAAAATTCAATTTTTAACAATGTCACTAAGATTATTTCTAGCACTATTTATCCTACGACAAAAATATTATTGCATGTTGTTATGAATGTAAAGAAGACACTCATTGAGGAGTCAATTTCAGCTAATGATTTTATGAGAAACATGACTCTGAATATGGAAGTAAAATTTCACAAATATTATGAGGAATGCAATATTCTAATGTCTATTGCAGAAATTATAGACCCCAGATTGAAATTCAAGTTTATTACTTTCACATTTCCAAAGATATTTCTGCCCAATGAGATTAATCATAATCTTAAATTAGTTCAAGATAGGAGGTGAGATTAATGCAGATTATGTTGCTTACTCCAGTTTTTCTAATTCAACAACTCATGATTCACAAGAGGAGTCATCATATAGACTTGATTCCATGAATTTTTCATCTCAATTTGACTGTATGTTTGGATTTAATGATTTTGTTATGGCTATAGTTCTGTGAACCATATAAGCTTGATTTATAAGTTTATCTTGATGAGGGATTAGTTGTTTGCAATACTGAAACATGTGATGTGCTTGATTGGTGAAAGATGAATGCACTTAAATATCCTTGTCTCTCCACTATGGCTCAAAATATTTTATCAATTCCTTACCTCAGAATCTGTTTTTAGTGCTGGTGTAGAATGTTGGATGATTATAAAAGGAATTTATCAACTAAAATTGTTAATACATTGGTTTGTGGAGTAAGTTTGATTGGGTCTTCTCAAAAGAATGTGAAAAAATCTTTGGTAATTCTTTCATTCAATATATTTTATATATAATTTTGTTTCTTTCTGATTATTAGATACTAAGAATTTTTTTATTTAATTATATTTTCAGCGAAAGATACAAGAAGATGAGAAACTTAGGGTGCTACTACCAAACATTTGAAGTGAACTCTGGGTCTCTACGCAGTCTTTTTGTTCTTGGGTTGTTAACATGAACACTATTTTCAAGGCTTAGTTTCTTTATTTTTGTTGTTATTTGTTAGTGCATGCATATAATTTATATTATTTGTATCGTATAATTTTATGTTTTAATTTATCAATTTTCGTAACGTCGCCTTACATTTACATATATAAATTATATTTGGAGATTATTTATTTATTTGGTATGGCACAGTATTGTGCAACCATATACAAAAGAAGAGAGAAGGTTTTGAGTTTATGATGGATTGATGGGGATTAATGGTTAGAGTAGTTATGATGATGTAAAAATTTACGGTTGACATGGCTTAATAAAATTATTCAATCCTTTAGAAAAATTTGATATTTCTAAAGTTGGCATGACATAATAAAATTAAGCAACCCTTTAAATGAATGTTGATGAATCTAAAGTTACATGGCAAAATCAAATTATGCAACCCTTTAGATGAATGTTGATACATCTAAAGTTGGCATGGCCAAAACATGTTCATTTAGATTATAAGTGAAACTCTTGGCCTTACATCTGAGTATTTAAATTTGTTGGTGAATAATATGGAGTTGGATCTTTATCTTCTTGTATTTGATAGTTTTGATAGTTTTGTATTGTTCCTCGAGTAATTACTATTTTCCAATCTCATTTTACTTGTAGTTGTGTGCTAAATCGGAACATATATCTCTCATTACTAAGATATTTATCATTCTCAGTTTGTCCATAATAAAACTTTGTTAAATTTTGTGGGCTATTGAGGAATAATCAATTTGTTCCTTCGGCACAATTGAGCAAGCTTTTGTTTCACTGCAAAAGATTTTCTAGAATTATTCAACTTTCCTAACTAGCACTGTTATTAGCTATAAGTAATACTATTTGTTTGTGTTCTTTGGTTTTCTGTTCTGAGATATATATATAAGGAAGAGTTACATACATACGAATTAACTCTTATGCATTTACATATTTACACCTAAACATCCATTGTTACATGTAGCAGAAAGGTGTTTTCACATTTTTTAAGTTAAAATATTGATGCATTTTATGTGATATGAAAGATTTGGATGATATAAATATAAAAAGTGCTGTAGATTTCTTTTATGTAATAGCATAGAAATCTATATGAGTTTTAACGGAGAATCTATTGCTTTTGTTGATGAAATGATAGTATTTTTCCAGTTTAGCATTGTTTATTCTACTTCTAAAGTAGTTGTAAATTCCTTCTATTGTTTTATGGTTTTGACTAATTAATTTCTGAAGAGGGCAAAAGTTCTTCTGTCATGCTTAATGATATTATTTCTATTTCGTTAATGCGTTATTAAATTGATCTATTGTAGTTTTCTTAGTCTCCAAATGCTGATTCAAATCAAAGTTCTATTTGTCCTTTAATCATTTACATCTTTAGAATTTAGTACATATTTATCAATTAATGATTTCATTCTATTAATGTTATAGAGTATAGATTTAACCCATAGAGAAAAATATAATTTTGTAAATAGAAACGGTTAGAGCACAGCAAAATCACATCTTAACTTGGGTCTTAGTTTAATAAATCTGTTTTTAGTTATGTTTACTTTTTATGAGCATTAAGCAGGTTTATCTAAAGGCAAGTTGATTATCATTCAAGTGGCAAGTTGAAAAATAATAACTTAGAGAATTTGGATCATATCAGCCACATCACTATATGTTTGATTGTAAATTTGTAAATTGCAATATCATTATTTATTTTTTTTTAATTTAATTTAATCTATTGTGATTGTAAATTTAGATATTTTAATTTGTAATTTCATCAATTTTAAAGTGTTTAAATTTTTGTTTTGTAAAGCTTGTAATCAAAAAAATATCTAAATAACTTTTTCTTTTTAATTCAAAGCATTATTTTTAATTTTCTACACTTTTTAAAGCATTTTCGAGCTAATTCAAACCAAACAAGCTCAATTCGAATGATTCAAGCTATTTTGAGCATATTCAAACGAAGCAAAAAAAATTTAGTTAATTATGAGATATTTCAAGCTTAAACGCGGAATTTGAGCCGAATTCAAATCAAACCAAACACGAACACAAATTTTGCAAACAAATTTGAATGCAAGCTGATTTCGAACACAGATAATTTCAAAAAAGTCGAACACGAACAAGAGCTCAGCTCGCTCATGTTCGGCCTATTAACACCTATGGCGAAACTCAACATGAGAAAAGTATTATGGTCATTGACTATCAACCAAGATTGGCATTTACATCAGCTAGACATTAAAAATGCATTTCTTAATGAAGATCTTAAGGAGAAAATGTATATAGAGATACCTCCAGGACTAAAAAACAATATAAATAATCAGCTAGAGTGCAAACTAAGGAAATTATTGTATGGGTTGAAATAATCTCCCAAAGCATGGTTTAAAAAGTTCTCCAAGACTATTCTTGCCAATGGGTACTATCAATATCAGGCTGATTATACTTTATTTATGAAATCAAATCAAGAAAGTATGATAGTCGTCCTTATTGTATATATTTATGATATTATTCTTACGAGCAATGATATAAGAGGACTTGAAACAATCAAAAGAATAATGACATCTGAGTTTGAGATTAAAAATCCTAGAACTTTAAGATACTTCCTGTGAATGAAAGTAGTTATATCCAAAGAAGGTATTGTCATATCACAGATAAAAAATATCATTGACTTATTGAAGGAGACATGAATCCCAATCGACGAGCATCAACAAGAGAAAATAACTCCCCAGTTCAAAAAAAGGAAGGTATCAAAGACCTGTGGGGAAACTTATTTATTTGTCGTATGCAAAGGCCTGACATTACCTTTTATGTGGGTGTAGTGAACCAATATATGAATAATCCAAAGGAAGATCGTTTAGAAGCGGTCTTTCAAATCTTGAGTACCCAAAGAAGACTCTAAAACGTGAATTTATATAAAAAAAATTGAGAACCGTGTACCGCATGACACCCATGTTTGTGGAAACTGTGAGTCCTCTGCTACATTGAGGGGGAGAAAATATTCTCCCTTAATTATCCATTATTGCATTTGTATTCCTTTCATTCTTATCATGATGATTTGAATTTACCTCCAATTATATAAGGGTTAGTCTGAGTAGTGTATATTTATTATTTGATTATATTAGTTTAATGAGAAAATTAGAGAGTATTTCCTCTAAGAATGTTCCTCTTTAATTCCACAAGGGCAAATGAATTGTTGGTGGCAAATGAATCTTCAAACACTGAGAAATAACACAAGGAGAAAATAATACTAGATATTTTCTAGCAGTTTGGACCACATAAAGGCTAAAGTTGTACCTGCTACTCTAATAACCAAATCTATTTTCGACACAAAAACTCATGACTATTAATGAGGATCAACTACTGGTAAACACAACTTAATTTTAGAAATCCGATGTAGGGCTAAATTCATAACCTCGCATGCCTTAAGAGATACAAAGCATAATTTGTTACTAAGGGTCAGAAGGAAGGTATGTGCTTCAAAAAGGTCATCCCACATGTTGCTAAGCATAACTTAATTTATACTCAGTAGTGGTTTTAGTATAGGACCCATAGTAGGAATAGCTGAATGTAAAGATAGTTATCCATCATAGTTCTTTGGTTGAGGAGATTTGCATGCAACATTCACAAGAGTTTTAACTTGCAATAAAAGAATATCATATACGACAATTAAGCATTGCTCTGCATGGCTTGAAGTAGCATACCATAGATTGATAGCAAAATTTGGCAATTTCATGACCATCCATGGGATTAGATGAAGCCTACTGGACAATTGTTTATACTACAAGAACATTTATATAAACATTTTACATATATGTGATTGTGTGTTGATGATTGCAGCTACACATATCTCGCAAATCAAAAAAAATAAAAGGTAATTTAGGAATATCATTTGCGATAAAATCTCTTATCATTATTAAGGATATTTTGGGGATAGAAATAGTTAAAAATAGTTCAACACTTTGATTCTAATACAATAGAAATTTGTTGAGCAGGTTCTAGAAAGATTTGATTTGCCTATTACAAAGTCTGTCACTTCTACACTTGCTAGTAATTTTTATTTGTCAATTGCTTCTTATTTTCAATCAACAAAAGAAGTATATGACTATAATAACTAATTTTAGCAAGTTTGAAGCATTGTGTAAGCTATGATATCCACAAGCTTGGACATTTCAAAATTTGTTTGTGTTGTGAGATCATAAATGGATAAGTCTAGCAAGGCTCGTTAGACAGCAATGAAATAATTAAGGCATATTAAAGTCACTATAGATTATGGTATGATGTTTGGAAAAGAAAGATCTAATACAATATTAAGCTAGCTATCTCGGGTAGAGGATGCCTCAAACTAATTATGTCTTCAGTCTCTCTGGGTGTGCCATTCTTGGAAGGCTTGTCTTGGGGTTCATAACAAAGTTCTCTCTCTCTCTTTCAAAAAATAAAAAATAAATAAATAAATAAATAAAATGGGAGGAAGGATTCAAGAAAAGGTGGCAATATCTCAAATCTTACTTCTCACAACAATCGGAACTCATAAGGTTATGGGTGTTATTTTCTTCTTATTCACAAGAAGAGGGTCATGACTCCTTCTGGAGGATTGGTCCTTCCTTCTTCTTCATTTGGAAATTAACTCCTCTCTCTCCCCCCCTCTCTCTGTGTAAATCTATTTATCTTTATCTATCTCTATCTTTATCTCCATCTCAACCTATCTATATATCTATCAAGTGGAACTCATAAGATTATGGGTGTTATTTTGTAAGAGGCTTATGACTCTTTGTGAAGGATTGGTTTTCCTTCTTCATGTGGAAATTAATTTAAATAAAGAGGAAGATTCATTTGTTTCATGTTCAAAGAGATTTAGTGGGGCATCTTGCTCTTGATTTTTACTTGAAAAAGGATTCCAAAGTTTTGGTGAGATCTCTTCTCCGCTCTCCGCTCTCCGCTTTCCTCTTTATATGCAGTTTATAATAGATCAATTGTGCCTCCTTGTCCCATTGATGCAGGTTATTCTTGACCAAACCATGCAAATCTTGTGTTCTTGTCTTAATAGTTTCTTTATTCTTTCTTCGTCATAGTTGTGCGGAGCTAGCTTTCTTTCTCCTATGCTAATCCTGTATCTATTTCTAATGCTCTCAAAAAGAGCTGATTTGGACAATTTATTGCAATACTAATACTATAATTATGGTAGCCTACAAATATCAACTAATGGATAAAAAACAAATATATAAACTATATTTCATATTACTTCAACAAATCACCCATTCAAAGGAACAAAGCAAATTAGTATACGTGAAGGAAAAAATAGTACATGTTTTAATGCTATAAAGATTGTTTTCGAGGCAATAAAAAATTACGAGATTGTTGGCTATAAGTCATAGTAAATTACGTAAATCCAAATTTAGTAAATCTTAGAGGTGTTAAATCTTAAAAATTATGTTTGATTAATTCCTTGTTGATTGATTTGAAGATATTTTCAATATTTTGGATTTAATTGGATGAGAAAAGGTGGCAATATCTCAAATCTTACTTCTCA
>NW_018164444.1:41279144-41289662 GCF_001263595.1 Phalaenopsis equestris | reverse complement strand
AATGATACTTTGGTTACTTTGGGTAATGGTACAAACCTCATCAATTTATTAGTTGGCTCCCTTCCGATAATTAAAGACAGACACGACTAAATTGGGTCATCTCTAGCACTGGTGGTTTGGGTTTTTTATGTGCCCTCTTTTTTTTGAGATTTTTTTATGTGTTGTACTGTGTGGGTTGGGAGTCTACTTTTGGGTCCAATCACAACTTATCTGTATCCCTTTATCTAAAATATAATAGCCCTTGGGATTATATATATATATATACTTTTTTTTTTTTGGAGAAAGCCCAAAGACTAATTTATTAAAAGGAAATAAGGATACATATAGATTGTGTGGAAGGGCCCAAGCATGACACCCCTCCCCACGATAACCACCACATACAAATGGTTTAAAAAAAGGAGAAAATACAAAAAATTAGAAGGGACCTAAAGAAAAAAATAAAAAATGCCAAAAAACGTAGTATCAAGTAGCTAGAGAGCGAGCAAATTTTGCTTTGCCTCTACCTCTAGTTCTAGAAAATGAGTCAGCTAATAAATTGGTAAGATGAGTGTCATTGTCAGTAGTCACCAAAGTATCATCCAATAAGTTTCCAAGCTCGAGTCGGCCTCCAGACTTCTTCCTCCGGGAATAGACCTGTCATTCCTCATCCGAAAATTGGTTTACCTGATTAGTGGATTGGTCTAAAGTGTGTCAGACATGTGTAAGATATTGAACATTAGAACTGCTTGTTGTACCAACTGATCTTTGAATCAAAGAAGCACTCTCGTGTGTCTTAGCATGAAATTGAGTCTTCTTCAATAACAGTGAGTGGTATAAACACTTTTGGATCTGTACTTGTAGTATGATGTTCTGATGTTCTTCATCAGGAACTGCGATGTTGGGTAAAGGATCAGTTTGTACCTTCTGAGCAGGGATAGTAGGTGCATGATCTTTAGCGATATTTGTTAAGAAAGGAAGTAGGAAAGAAAGTAGTAAAGGTGGGAAAACAATAATCTTTTTCTTTGACCTAGAAATTCAAACCATGACGGAGAAATTAAAGTTTGTTCTTATTGGAAAATTTCTGTGGGGGCACCTATCTATGGAAGTTATCAGTAGGCAAGTGGAAAGTCGGACTCATGGATGGGAGACATGTGTTGATTCAATTAACTGTGACTGAAAACTACAACCGAATTTTCTCCAAGAAATATCTTAATATCGCAGACAAACCAATGAAATTACTCAAGATATCTTACTGTATCGGTATGATTTAATCTACCTGATCTCAAACTGCACTTTTTTCATCATCAGGTTCTATACTTTATTGGGGTCATCCTTAGGGACCCCATGAAGCTAGATCTACCAACTTTCAATCTAACCAGACATTCTGTGGTCATAATACTTATAGAAAGGGATATTATTTTACCTGATGTTACTGAAGTCTGACTGATCACAACTCATAATGAATATTGACAATATATCATCATGAAACATAGACCTCCATATTGTACCCACTGTATGATGTTTGGGCATATCCTTGATAAATGTCATAAACTCCATCCAAATTTGAAATCTAAGGTTCAAGTGAATAAGGAAGAGTTAACTCCACTGCTCTGGACATTTTAGTTCCATCTGGGGAGAATACTATCAAACAGAAGATGTTTGTTGCCCCCGGGGACTCATGACAATGTTGCTAATGTTATTGCAATTGATGTGATGTTGGCATCTTCAAACTCCATAGAAAACAATACTGAAGGACTTCACCTACAAAGAATAGTGTTCAAATTAATAATCATGAGAACCTCGCAGCTTCAGAAAGTATCTGATGTAGAAGCAATTCATACTTCACATATACTAGAACCTATTGTGGGTACTATGGCTGGGAATCCTTTTTCTATTTCTCTTCCACACTAATTCTTCGGATGAGGAATGACAGGTTTACACTTCCAGGAGGAAGAAGAAGAATAGAGATCTACTTGAGCTCAGGAGTCTTATGGATGATAATTTGGTTACTTCGGGTAATGGTACGCACCTTATTAATTTGATAGCTGGATCCCTTCTGAGAACTAGAGCCAGAGGCAGGACCAGATTGGGATGACGCTCACTTTTTCAGCGCCCTGGTGGTTTTGGGCTTTTTTGTTTTTATATGTACTCTTTTTGACTTTTTTGTGTGTATTTACTGTGTGGATTGGGTGCCAATTTTTAGGCCCACCCATATAACCTATATGTATATTTTCTCTTTAATATATTAGCCCTTGGGCTTTTTTAATATATATATATATACAATCAACCCATTATATTAGCCCTTGGGCATAAATTGTTAACTCCCTCTATCTCCTTTTTTCTTTGGTGGTATCTTACATTTTTAATTCCTATTGATCATATTCTCAAGCTTAAAGGTTTAAAATTGGCCTCCATATGTAGTATGTGCCAAATGAAGGAGGAAGACACGAGACACATTTTTTTCGAATGTGCCTTTTCCTTAAAAGTTTGAGATATGATTGCTTCTTAATTTGGTTTTTCATGGATGCATAGAGACTCCTTAAGCAATTATCTATGGCGTTGGAAAGATTTTGATGATAGTAAAGGGGGGGTTTCCCCTACCTTATTGGTTCTCTGGTTTCTTTGAAATGCAAGAAATAGTTTTAAATACAATACTCCCCCCCCCCCCAACTTCTATGACGGTTGCATATGTCATTGCCTACTATAACAAAGACTTAAGAGTTGTTTCCACTGATGTTACCGTTTTAAAGCCTCCTCGGCTTGTTAGGTGGACTCCTCCCCCACCAAACTATGTTAAATTAAATGTGGATGGCTGTTGGCATCCGGATTATGCTGCAGTGATTATGCTGCAGTTGGGGGAATCTTTAGGAATTTTGAAGGTAGATATCTCTGCTTTTTCTCCTCCCTTGTTGCGGCTAATAAACCTTTGGCAACAGAATGCTGGGGGGTATTTCTGGCTTTAACGATAGCCAGTGTTTTCAATTTTCATAAATTAGAGGTGGAAATGGATTCTAAATTGCTTTTTGACATTCTATTGGGTATTTCTCCACACACGTGGGATACTTTACGCACCTTTAAACGCATCATGAATGTAATGGTTGAGAAGCATCTAGAGGTAAATTGGAGTTTCATTCATAGAGAGGGCAACTCACCAGCTGACTGGCTTGCCAAAGGTGCTGAGGAGGTTTGTCACGTTGGGATTCACCCTCCTGCTCATCTTAAAAGACTCATCATTGGAGACAATCTAAACCTGCCTTATGTCCGTTTTTAATTCTTCTTGTCTATTGGCATTCTTGATGATTGGTTTTTGGTTTTCTTGTTTCAGTTTTGCACTCACCTTTTGCAGATTTCATCACACGGTTTTCTGTTGGATGGCTTCTTGGGATTACGCTGATGGAGGACTATTCTTTTATGAAGACGCCTTTTGTACATGTTTTCTTTTTGGCTTACCAAGTCTTACACGTTCACAGGTTTACTTATTTTTGGTTATATGGTTTTTTGGGTATACCTGTAATTTTTGGGACAATTTTTTGTGTGAGTTGTAATGTGGGGGGAGGAACCCCTAGGGGTTATACGAGGATCTTCCCCCCTCTCCTTCTCTGTACTCTTTTTTGATATTAACGCGTAGGGAGCCACCGCTGCTCTTTCCCAAAAAAAAAAAAAAAAAAAGAACAATCAACCCATTAAATTTATAACTATTTTCGGAAAAAAAACCTCTGATAGAATAAAGGAGTCATAAAGTGGATTTTATTTATAGCCAAAAAAAATCACCTTCACTTAGTCATATGCATAAATATAGAACATGCATGGTGTGGCTACAAATATCTTTGCTCAAATGGGTTATTCTACGATTTAGAGGTTTCGTTCGTAGAGTAGTGATGTTTATTTGAATGGACGTTGTAAGGAGAAAAATATAATAATGCATCTAAAAGTTGTATAAACAAAGGAGAAAAAATATAATAATGCATCTAAAAGTTGTATAAACATTGAAAGTTTGGTATCTTGTAATCAGCTTTAATGAAAAGGATAAGGTTTACTAGCTGTTGTATGGTTTGGATGATAACTTGAAATGAGTGTACGTAGTTATCAACTATCATATGAAGTGTTTCTAATATACGTATGAAATAAGAATTGCCCACGAATATAATTAGATGAGTAAATCGACATGCATGGGCCATTCTGAGCTCCCAAGATGAATCAAGACAGATACAATGCTAATCTACTAGTTGACACGTTGACAGAGCTAATAGTATTAACATTAAAACTTCTAAAATAATATTGAGAAAAATTTTGATAAAGAAAAAAATTTTATCTAATAAAAGCTTGGGAAATTTTTGGAATGAGGGAAGAGAGAAATAATGAGTGACATCATGTATCTAGAAACTGTAACTTGGATCAAAATTAAATTGTTATTCAATAATGAAATTTAACATGACAGGGCAATAATTGGTTCAGTAAATTTGGAACAAGAAGGAAATGGCAGCTGTAATTTCAGCCAAAAGTAAAGATGTTAACATCATTTAAAAAATATCTACCAATACAATGCCTAACTGTAAAGACAAACTTAGCACAAGTATTTGAATCGGCCTTCTGAAAAAATGACATGCTGAAAAAAGATAACAAACACATATCGAAAAAAAACATACCTTTCACCCAGTTTATCATCTAGAACACGTAAAAGGACATAAACTTGACAATCATTGTTTGTATCTTCTTGAACAACCAGAGACAAGACATTAATAGCATCAAATTTTGGGTCAGGCCTAAGATTACCCCTTGATTCTGCCTGGATCTGCAATACCAGGCAACAGCATCGTAGTAATATAACATTCATGATAGCAAATGCAGCAATCAAGAAAATAAAATTAATTTGATAGATTATTCCAAGAACAATTTTAGAAATCTGACTACACAAGTTAAACAAAATATACAAGTCATAACGTGAGTCAAAGTAGATATGTCAACATAATCACATACTTTACATTCCCTTTCTCCCCGCCATCCCTTCTTCTATTGTTCTCCCTACCCCTCCCATTTTATTTTTCTACTCACATAATCACATACTTTACATCCCCCCCACACCCCCACCCCCGCCCAGCGCTTTCTCCTTCCCTTCCCTTGTGTGTGTACGTGTGGATTATGTGAACCATGATAAAATCATCTCCAATTATGTTACCAAGATATAGATAGAATAAACATGCTGAAGTGCATCAACACCAACCTCCATGCTTATCAGTGTTAATTGCTGTCCACCACCGAAACTAGCAGGATCCCGGAAACCAATTTGACTAACAGGTGTAGTATTTGAATTTTCATACTTCTCAGGACCTGAAATTTGAGAGAAATCATGCATATCTTCATTAATAATTTTCTCTTTTGCAAGAATGTTATCCCATATTGGCTCACTGGAAACATGACCAATATTAGAATCAAATTTTTCAGTTTTTGGGGAGGATTTTTCTTTGTTTGATTGGGATGAGTCATTCTGTGACCAACCAATAGCTGAAGGAGAAGGTGAAGTTTGACAAGAAGTTCCTGTTCAAATTTGAAATATTAAAGTCAGATTCATGTTCAAATAGAGTTTTTCCACTAGTGGTATTTTCTAAGTAATAAAGAACGAAGTACCTTCATTCAACACTCCATCACAGTATGAACTTAAGCCTTCATTAGTTGCACCTAACATTTGAAATGAAACTAAATCAGAAAGACAAGCTCATAATGAGGCATAGATTTTAGCAGAGTACCTGTGGCTTCTAGAAAGCAATGCTGCTTTCCTCTTGAAAGCCAATTGTAAACAGTTTTCAATGCTGGTGGTGACAGAGCGTGAGTCAGCAAATATAAAACTGATCCATCATTCTGAAAGTGAGTTGGAATGCCGAGGGAAGAATCCCGACTAAAAATAACATTCTCATCTTGCAAATTCACAACCGGAGGGATCCTAGTGAAAAAAGGAATCATATTCTCCATTCCTTGCCTCTTATCTGAAAAACCATGATGTAAAAAAAAATTCAAAACACCCTTTTATAAAGAAATAAAAGGTAAAGATAGATAAAGTTGTAAGAGTCACATGATAGATAAAGTTGTAGCAGTCCCATGTATAAAAGAAAATATATGCAGTATTATAGAAACAGATGAAAAATAAATATTGAGCCCAAAAAGGGAAACAAAAGCTTTTGATGAAGACCACCTCAAAACAGAAATGAAGACAGTCGATTTTGATCTACACTATCCAAAAAGTCATGGAATAAATTCATAAGATTTTATAGTATTTTGGCTTTGCATCAAGCATACAAAAGAAAAGAAAGCACATAAATGACAATTATAAATATAATTTATGATGAATTTTCATAAATTCAATAACGTTCCTGTGATTCTAAGGAAAAGGTTTTAAATCCACATTGAAAAATTATTTGATTTTGATATCTTCTGGTTCACCAGATTATGAATGTCAGCGTGCATTTACTCAGTCAATATTTGCAGGCCCTAATAAGAGTTTATTAGGGTGGTAAAGGAAACACAAAATTAAAATATAAAACGAAAAAAAGGCAAGCACACTGCTTCACTGTTAGTATGGACTTATCAAATGTCATATCACTTTTCTAAGCATACCAAATATTTGAATTTCTAGATGCATATGCAGAAATACTCATGTTTATCACTTTCAGGTTCTGATAGTGGAAATATACTAATACACCCAGAGTGTTTAAGATGACAATGATAATAGAGTCCTGAATATTTCTCTGAAATGCTTTAAAATGGAATATCTTTCATTTAATAAAAGAGCAGCTGAATCAACGTCTGCTGTAAATATGATGGAAAAATCATATAATTTGAAAAGGAGAGAAAAAAACAAACAGCCCATAAAGCAATTATTTAAAGTCACAGTATCATTACAGCACCTATTTTCCCACTAGCTTGGCCAGCAGGTAGTGATCCCTCTGAACCATGAGTATGGTTATTAGATGGGGGTTTGTTGATAAAAGTCATATCAACAACTTCAAGAAAATTTTTTGCCTTACAGAAATCCCTATTATTCTCATCATGTGGAGTTGACTGCTGGTAACAATTATTGGCTTTGTCAAGAAGGAGCGCATCTTGAGCACTAACACTTTCAGGGTTACTGGCATGCTTGTTTGCAATATTTTCCGAATTCCAGTTTTCATTCTTACGAGATTTCAAAGAAGCATTTCCAGCAGAATCCTCCTCATGGTTCGATCTACATTTCATTGTGCCTGGTGGAGCTGCCTTCCGAGCTGTATGAGTATGACAAATACTTGATTGATGTTCAAAACATTCTGTTCCTTGAACATCTGAAGATGCAATGTTGGAGCAAGCTAATCTTCCTTGTACATTTTGATGAGTAGCAGATTGCCCGATGGAAGGCTCCTCAAAATCAAAGTGAAGGCCTTCTCTCACAGATGTAGTTGGTGATAATTCTTCCTTTTGACCATGCACCATGCCTTCATTCATTCGAATCTCAGGTTCAGCTTGTTCAACCCGGAGAAATCGTTTTTTCCTCATTAGATCTCTTATAGAGCACATAGCTGTTGTCTTTCCACCCTTCTCACATTTTTCCAGAACAATTTTGTCTTTGAATCCCTCATACTGGTTGCCTTCTTTATCATAAAATGGAGGATTGTTGAAGCCATCATTTATCATCTCATTACATGGAGAAGAAGCAACATAGCAAGTCTTAGAAGCTTCATGTTCATTTTTACTGACAGAAAAAGGTAAATTGCCCCAGATATTTTTTTCTTTGCTTTTATTACCAACCCTTTGGCACATTCCTCCAATTTGAGCAACAGCCTTTTCTTCTCCACGAGACGTATTTTCACCGGAAGTATTCCCTTTCTGTGGAGTATTCCAATTGTCATCAAAGGACCCATCAACTTGAGGAATAAAAGAACCACATGAGACAGCATCCAAAAATTCCTGTGAAGAAGATAAAGCCTGTTCCATTAACCCCTCAGACTTCTGAATGTTTTCAACTGAATCAAGAATAAGGTCTTGAAAAGAAGGTGAAACCTGTTCCTTGGGCTTCTCAGACATGAGAATGTCTTCAACTGAATCAAGGATATCCTGGCATTCTAGCTGAGAAGCATGCTCATAATCCCTATGAGCTAACTCAAGAGCCATTGAGAAAGATTTTCCAGGAAATAAAGGACTAAGGATAGCTTCATGAAGCAGTTCATCACCAGTATCCGTTTCTTCTTCAGCTTGAGAAGATGCAAGCCAACTTAAAAGTCCTAAAGCCTCAGTATCCAGGCTCTACAAAGCATAATTAAGAGAAACAATTATGGTTCAAGTGAAATGCAAACTCAAGCTTTGTATAAAAAATATAAGGATTTATTGCACTTAGCTGTGAATCAAAAATACAAATACAGTTCACTTTGTAATACCAGACTTCATGGCTGTAGAATGACAAGCAACAAGACTGATTAAAAACTACCTCTATTTACTGAAAGTGATGAGGCAAGGTTGGCATATTGTTGCATGACAATTGTGAAAAAAAACACCTCATAATGAAAGGGCATCTCCATCATCATCATCATTAGCCTTATCCCACCAATTTGGGCTTAACTTTATGAATTCCCATTTCCCTACCTGTTGAGTATTGCATGTGGTGTTAAACTGTAGATCCTTTTTAAATAACTCCTATCCATGCTATCTTAACATTACCAATTTTTCTCTGATCATCTAATGATTGTATTGCCTTGCCACCCTACATTGCACATTTTCAAACCATCTAAATTTATTTTCAATTAATATATTCGTGATAGGGTTGGTGTAGCTCCTCTGACAGACAAAATTAGAGAAAGTCGTCTTAGATGGTTTGGTCATATTAAACGTCGACCATTAGATGATCCGATTAGGAGAGTAGATGTTTTAAATTCGACTTGTGTTAAGAAAGGCAGAGGTAGACCTAGGAAGACTTGGGCTTATTGTATTAAAAATGATCTTAATTTACTAGAACTAAATGAAAATATGACACTAAATAGGACGCAATGGAGAAAAAGGATTCATGTAGCCGACCCCACGTAGTGGGATTAAGGCTTTGTTGTTGTTGTTGTTGTTGGAGAAAAGTGTCATAATAGTCCTTAAACTTTTAATGAGTGTCTTTTTTAGTCCCAAAGTTATAAAAGTGTCAATTTTGTTCCCAAAATCTCTTAACCACAAAGGACTATTTCAGCCACAATTTAAAGATTATAGGAATGGAATTAGCAGTTTTAAAAACTCCTGGACTAGAATGACCCATGAAAACAGTCGGGGGCTTACTTTGGCACTTTATTCTTTTCAATTGTTTTACCTTTAATGGATGCTACTCCAACTTTGCATCTAATACAACGATTTTTAAATTTATCCTTCATAATGTTGTCAAACATCCATCTTACAATTCTCATTTCAACAATACTTAAACTTAAAAATTATCAACCTTCTACTGTCAAACAACAATCCATATGAAATTGTCAAGCTAAGTACAGTATTATATGATTTATATTAAAATCTACATGATATAATCTTATCATTTAATATGCTTGAAGGACTTCTCCACTCTGCCACATAGACTCTGTAAGAATAGACACATTTACATGCAAGATTTGAATGTGCCATTTTTTTTTTGTGTATTTGCACCAGCGTGTGAGTGTATGTACATTTCAAATTGTTCATCTGTTTCACATCCGCTCATACCTATCCATATACAATAAAATAAGGGGCAAAGATTATCTGCTATTTTCAAAACCCATACAGTGAGATCATCATTTCAAAGTAGGGCTACAAACATTTCATTCTTTTAAGGGGATGCAAAAGTGTTCTTTTTAAATGCAAAAACCAAGAATAGAAGCCCTGTAATGAGTGAGGTTTATTTATACATTTCTTAATGTTATGTGGTTATTTAATAGTATTTTCTTAATGTTGGGGTTGAGGATATATTTAAAGCCCTACCCTTATAGTTTATTCATTTCATGATATAAGAAATCAGAAGTTTTAGTTTTTCTTACCATAGTTCTCACGTTGTTAAAGCTAGTGAGGAGGAAAGTAGGTTGCATGTAGTACTAAACTTTTTCAAAATCTATCCCTCGGATCTCAATTGGTTTTAGGTGCCAGAGCAAAGAGTAGAGCAGTTATCAAGGATTCTGAGGTAACTAGAATTATGACAGGAGTGCACAAAATGCTCTTGACATGGGAGTGCACAACAAATTTAAGGGTAGCCAAGTTCTTAATGTTCCTTCAAGCCTATTTAATTTTTGTGCTATTATCTCCATTGGTATCAGAGCTCAAAAGTACGCAACTAACGAGAAAACTCCAGTGACTTGCTCAAGGATCATTGTGGAAAAGTTGCAATGTGAATTCAATGGTTTCAACAACACCTCACGATGTGAAGGAAAAACTAGAAGACCAAGTGGATCATCCTTTCCATTAATTGCTAAAATAATCATCTAAGGAAGAGCAACACAAATAGGTTCCTCGGAGGAAACCAAAATAATATTATTTGGATTTTAGGATAAAGGTAGATATCCATGAATTTGAAAGTTTTTT
>NW_018164444.1:41277960-41279044 GCF_001263595.1 Phalaenopsis equestris | reverse complement strand
ATATTACAATATATTACAATAATTAATTAATTATAAAATATTTTGAAAACAGTATAATCAAAATATTCTTTGTATTTTTTATATTTTATTTTATTATCAATAAACCAATTCATTCCTGAGAAAGCCCGGAAAAGTAGGTGTTCGGTAAACAAAATCAACTTATAACAGGCATATAAATAAGAACTCCCCTTGCATTGGAACTATCTCATTTAGCCTTTCAATTGCTCTTTAATTACTGATTTTTGCCGCCTCTGACAACCAATTAGCGATCCGCCGGCCTATACTTTTCTTTTTCTCTTAAGAAATATATATATATCCACCTGCTTTATTAAAAAACAGTGTACATCATGGGCCACTTGGCCTATCCCGAGACACGAGGATATCTTTTTCAAGTTACATACTCAATCAACAGATTAAAATAATTAGCATTAAATAATAATGGAGTATTTACAAATATACCACTCAGAACTTTCGTATCTGCATATTTTACATCTAAATCTTGATATTTACAAAAATTGCACTCGGGTTATTTTTTTTTATGAAAAATTATTTCATAAAGAGTGTCCGATCTCTACCATCAATTATCACAAAGATGTATTTCAGTAAGCCCTACTTTTATTTTATTTTTTTAAAAAAAAATTAATTATAATGATGGACTCAGACGTACGAAATAATTTCTCCCTTTTTAACTCGGTTGCAAAATCATACCACCCGAGGCTTCTCTTGTCTGCAAGACTTCCGATTGAGAAAGATTGGCTGCACGTGGCGTACAGGAGAGAGAGAGAGTGAGACATTCATTTCAACGCCTGCGTTCATATGAGATTTAAGGGAGGAGAAGAATTTTTGTATATTTTAGGTGGTTTTAATGCTTTATATGTAAATACAAATATTTGGGTGTCAAATTTGTAAATATGAATGATTTGAGTGCCATGAATGTAAATTTCAATAATAATTGTTAAACCATTTATTTACCCTTTCACCTTATATGAAACAAATAATACGATGGCGGTTAAAGATTGGGTTTTTAATATCTATCTATCTATATATATATATATATATATATATATATATATATATATATATA
>NW_018164444.1:41274797-41277791 GCF_001263595.1 Phalaenopsis equestris | reverse complement strand
TGTATGTATAATACAAAATGACTTCTAAAGTCACATTCTTTATTGTTATACTCCTGATTTGGATGTGATATGTTCCTAAGAAATCAACTTAGCCAAGGACTAATCTTGACGCGCATTAGGATTAAAAATGATATGATACAAGTACTAAGTGAGCCTAAAACATGCACTTAAAACATAAAGAGATGCTTTGAAACATAATTTGGGGACCAAATAAACTTGAGGCAAACTGAATGACATAAAAAATGATCTGATACGAGTACCAAGTGAGCCTAAAACATGCACTTAAAGCATAAAGAGATGCTTTGAAACATAATTTGGGGACCAAATAATCTCTAAATCTAACAATCCTATAATCAAATTAAGCATCAAGACGAGGCAAACCCTATGAGCCTAAAATTGCTTAATTTCAAAATCATTAAGGCAATCAAACACTCATAAAATTATATCTTATCAGTGCAATCACTCTGAGCTATCCGATGAAGTAGTTTGGATTTATGTTGTATTTATAGATGATGTCACTCTCAAAATTTACAAATAAATATTCACTCTTCATAAAGGGGGGCTATAAGTTCTTGAGGATTTTCAAGCTCCACCACAGTCACAGACCGCCGCCATATTGTTGAATCACTATCACATGTTGTCGTAGTTGCCCGGCCACCGGCACTCGGCCGAAAATGACATCACCTTCAGTCAACATTGAGTCACTTTCGTCATGTGAATCACTCACACCTAGCCACCATCAACGGGTTGTCACTGTCGTAGGATCACAATCACACAATCGATGTAGATTTGTTGATGCATTTAGGTCACCATCATCATGGATCGTCTCTACAACCAATCCACCTTCATCAAGCCAACCAAGCTATCTTTGTCATGCAAGACCGTTGACGCAAGGTCACCACCACCTTATCAAACCATCGAACTTGGGCCAATGTTGTTGTGTAAGATCACCTTCATTGGGTTGCCAGCACCTCATGACCATCGACACTCAACCAATGTTGATCCATTGTCCTTATTATGTCATGAGACCACTATTGTCATTGTCAGATCACCATAATTTGGTCACCATCGCTATAATCACAGTACATTGTCATTGTCGGCCCATCATCACCATCACTGTACTACTACCGTCATCGTCTGATTATGATTGCTCAATCTTCCTCATTATTGTGGTGGTACATTATTGTTGTAGTCAAATTATCATCTATCGATGTCGACCACTTCCTTTGGGTCGCTGTTGTTGCCTGGCCATCAATTCCTAAATAACAACATTATCATACATTATTTTTGTAGTCAAATTATCATCTATCGACGTCGACCACTTCATTTGGGTCGCTGTTGTCGCCTGGCCATCAATTCCTAAATAACAACATTATCATCTCCAAATCATTAACGCTCAACTATCATCATCGTAGCGAGGCTAACATCACCTAAGTCACACTGCCTCAATCTTCGAAACACCACCTTCATTGTTGTCAACCCACAGTCATCTGGCCAATGAGATTAATGTTATCAGCGTTGCGTAGCCTCCACCATTGTCAAACCACTACCTATCAATTGACGTTATTAGACCTTCGCCATAGTCGTTGAACTATCATTGCCTAGCCTACACAAACAACATGGCCACTGTTGTTATTGTCAGAACACTGTTTGTCTGTCAACATCGCAATTACCACTATGTTTTCCATGCCACTATCGCCTTCACCAGTCACTGTCACTCGACCCCCACTGTGATCGAACATCTATCACATATCGACCACTAGACCACAATCATGTGGTTGACATTTTTGTAATTGCTACCGTTGTTTAATTGATGTCGTATGTGCCATCAAAACATCCACACTTTGTTGAGTCCATTCCCATTATTAGACCTTCATTATTAAATCACCATCATTAAATCATCGCTACCTGGCTATTGCTACTACAATTGTTGGATTAATGTTGCCTGGTGGCTACCACTAACGGTGATAATACATGCAGATCTTAATCATGCAAACCCTGTCCTTGGTATTCCATCGTTATAGTGGAGTCACATTGCTTCCCAATTATTTTATATCGCTCATCTAATGAAAGTCAACTTCATTTGTTCAAGGGTAGATAAAGTATTTTAATATACATCTGAATAGTAGCACAATTTCAACTAGTTTATGCCCCAAGATTTTTTCTCTTTCGGGTTTTCAACATAATAGATGTGTCAGCTAAATTTTCAAACAATGCTAATACGTTAATACAATTCTACAGGCATGGATTATGTGGCACGCAACAAGATGTATTATCATTTATATGTCTCAACTTATTCAATTAAATAACATTGAGTTAAGAAAATGAGTTTATTTTAAGAGGGAAAACTTTACCCTTGTACAATAACCCAATATTTATATGTTGCCCCCTCCATGGTAAAATATGGGATGTATCTTAAAGTCACCAAGGTGCAACAAGTAAATAAAAATAAAAAATTCATGTTGAAACATTAAAATTATTTGGAAAATTAGATTTTATGTGCCCATAATTATAAACATTTGAAAATATATTTTTATTTTATTTCATAAAAAAAATTGCTTGGAACTTCTTTGTAAACCCAAATATCAGAGAGATTTGAATGGACGATGGAGTATTATATAAGTAATTTTTTTAGCAAGGAGTTGCTCAACTCTTTTTTTTGTTTTTGGTAACGAATTCTATGCCCCCGACAAATGTCATTTGTAAGTGCGGGGCAGAGATTGAAGGTGGAACTTTCGTCTACATGTTCAACTAGTTTTTTAGGGTTATTAATATTGTGGTGTTTGGGTATGTATGTTTGAAAACATCATTCATACTTTGAATGATAGGCCAAGATGATATTTTCACATAAGATTATTAAATTCAAATTTGATCAAGACTTGTTCAAACGTTGAAATTATGATTTAGTAAGAATATGATTCAAATTTATTCTTTTTTCTTATAATATCTCTTTTCGAATTGACTCATTTATATATATAGAAAATTGAGGCATGG
>NW_018164444.1:41273463-41274652 GCF_001263595.1 Phalaenopsis equestris | reverse complement strand
TATATATATATATATATATATATATATATATAATAATAAAATAGATATTCCATGTCTAATAATATTGACACTTATCACTTCTCCCAACATTAATACTCATCATCAACACTAATATAGTTGCTCAATGTTACCACCAACGCTAATAGTTAGTGCCACTTACATTGTGAACAAGGCTAATGACCGCCCGCCTGATTATTGGTCTACCCTTTTATAAGGAGAATAATAGAGCATACCATTACTATTTTGTTATAATAACTCTCATGCTAAGGTTTCTCATATTTTCTTCATAGATGTCATCTTTCATACTTCATCAATGTTGCATCATACTACCAATATATGATACGGTAAAATCATTTCAATTGGACTAGACCCAATCTCTTAAGCTTTTCATGTAAAAATCTAATGTATTCCATCATCATTTGTACTTATTTGTACTATGGATTTATACCGAATGATAAGATAAATTCCCTTTTTATGTCTTGAATATTCATGCTCGTAATAATTATAAAGTTTATTATTATTATTATTTTCAGGGTAATTCTTTTGATTCTACAAATTTCAAAATACTAAACTAGATAAATCAATATAGATGAAATATCAAATCTATAGTACTTCAAATATCATGCCCATAGTGGTGCACATGCAATTGATTAATCGAGATAAGTAAAAAATAATCAATTTATTGAATTCTATCGTTCAATTAAATTCCAAATAAGTGAAAACTAGGGTGGTCAAAAAAGCTCGTTGTTCGCAAGCAGTTCATTTTCCCCTCATGTTCTGCTCGTTAAGTAGCTCATGTTCGGCTAGTTAGTTAAGTAAACAAGCGAACACGAACAATTTTTTAAGCTCGAATTATAAATGAGATAAACACAAACAGTTCTTTATTCACTAGTGTTTGGCTCGTTTTAGCTCGAAAAAAAAAAAAAATATATATAATTATTTTTTAATAACATATGTATATTATATATATTTATATCTAAATTTAAAAATAACTCCTCCTGTGGTAATGTGGTTATGTATCTTCTTTTGAATAGATTTGATCCAGGTTCGAATCCAGCACTCAACATCTATTTTTTCAGTTTAATTTTAACGAGCCGAACACGAACACGGATATTTAAATCGAGCCGAACATAAACACACTGTTCACGAGCCGATTTCAAACACGAGCCGATTTCGAACAAGATGAACA
>NW_018164444.1:41266071-41273369 GCF_001263595.1 Phalaenopsis equestris | reverse complement strand
TATTTATAATATATATATATATATATATATAATAAAATATTATATCAATTTACATGGCTATGTGTCTTCCTTTGTATAGATTTGGTACTCTTTTTCTATTTTTTTCAAATTATATTTAATGAGTCAATTTCGAGTCAAACATAAGCAACAATATTTAAATCGAGTCGAACACAAACAGACTATTCACAGCTAATTCCGAAAACGAACATGAACCAAGTCTGACCTCGCTCAAACTCGACTCATTTACACCCCTAGTAAAAACTAATCAATTTATTGAATTCTATCATTCAATTAAATCAAAATAAAATTAATTGAATTTCATTTTTTTTTCATATTCACAATACTGAAAACAGATAAAAATGAATAGTTTCTATCTTTTAACCCCATTTTTTTATCCACAAGCACTCGGTAGGTTACCCCAATTTTACTTTTAGCGCTTCCCAAGGTCCACCTGTCAAAATTTCCAACCAATCGCAACACACTATGTGGCATGACGATGAACTCCCTGGAAACCTTAGCATTTTCAACTCCTCGCAAGCCAGCCACGTACTTAAAAATAAAAGGGCATTTTCGTCCACAAGAAGTTATAAATTTGCCCTAGCAGCTCAAGCTGCCTGGCATCGCCTCTCTCCATCTCGAGCTTTCAACATTCTCCGTTCAACCTCCGACCATTTTCCGACGAGGGAAATACCATCTCCGGCGTGAATGACGAATAGGATCTACCCCAAATCTCACGCATTCGAATCAACAAAATACGCCATCTCCACCACCGCTGACATCCAATGTCCTCCTCCGTCACCGCCACCTCCGGCGACCCTCACAGTATGGAGAAAATCGCTTCTCTTCAACTGCAAAGGCTTCACCGTCTTTGATGCCGAAGGAAATCTCGTCTTCCGCGTTGATAAATATGATAGATCTGACAAGGGAGAGATAGTCCTCATGGACGCTGCTGGAAATCCCCTTCTCACAATCCGTCGAAAGGTAAAATCCAAGAAATCGAGACTCGATTCTATTAAATATTCATGGGGTTTAATTAAATCGGGAAATCGGATTACCTGAATTTGTTTTCCGATTGTAGAAACTGAGTTTGGGAAAGCACTGGGAGATCTATGACGGCGAGGAGTCGGTGAATCCGCGGTTCTTGGTGAGGAAGCACGTGAACTTCTTGCAACTTAAATCAATGGCGCATGTGACGAGTTCCGATGGTGGGCTGGTGTACGAGATCGAGGGATCGTATACGCAGCGTTCCTGCGCGGTGTATGATGAGAGGCGAATCGCGGTGGCGGAGATCCGGCGAAAGGAGGAGGTAAGTGGGGTGGATTTTGGTCTAGACGTTTTCCGGCTTATTGTTCAGCCGGGGTTTGATGCCGCTGTGGCCATGGCTTTTGTTGTTTTGCTTGAAGAGATGTTTGGATCTAGAAGTTTGGCTATCTCGACCCGATGAAATTTTCGGTGAAAAAAGAGAATTAGGGTTTCGGTTTTGTGCCATTTTTTGCTTCTTCTTGTTCGAGAAGAGATTACAGTGTAAAGAGATCCAGCTCGGCTTCCATTGGTGTTTGTAATATATTTCGCTGGCAGCATCGAGCAGTGATTTTGTATATTCTGATTTCAAAAAAAAAAAAAAATTGAAAAAGAAATATAAGTTTGCATCTTTAAATGTACCAGTGATTGATGGTTTTTCGAACTCATTTGGTTGCTTGAATTTAGAAAATAATTTGAAAAATATAAGAATTGATTGTATCAAGCTAAAAAAAATTCATCTTCACACTCAAATAAATAAAATTAAAATTTTTAATTCTAAAGATGTACATTCACACTCAATTTGTAATTCTAAAGTTAAAATTAAGGGGTTGATTGAATTTAGACTCAGTAAATTCTGTAAGTTCAAGTTTACTTAAATCATGCAAACAACAAGATTGAAAGGAATTGAGAAGAAATTGAATTTATTAAATTCCGGATTTAAAAGTTGTTATTTTTTTTCTCTTTGATAAGATTTCAATCAAATACAACTTAAATTTGTTATTATAGAGCCCTTCAACTAAAAACTAATTTAAAGTATCTATACATTAAAATCGCAATTCAAAATAGTCAGGAAACATCAAATTGAATCACAAACATTGATTTTAATTCAAATTGAACTTTAGATCTTGCTCAAAAGATTCCTGAATTAGGGTTTGAAGATCAGCTCAGATTGGACTTCCCAGCGATCGTAGTTTTTATTGTCAAAAGAATGATTGAGGGAACTTGTTCGCAGCCAAACTCACTCACAACGTCGCAACAAGTTTAATCTTACATTTTATATGTAATTCTCCAATGATTTCAATTCTATAACATCAATTGTAGTTCTCAAATTGTTTAAGTTTTACACTTTATATGTAATTGTCCAATGATTTCAATTCTATAACATCAGTTATAATTTTTATCTATAAATTGGAGGTCACAAGATAGACTCAAATATAGAAAACTATTACAAATTTTTTCTCTTATAATTTTTTTATTGAGTCATTTTTATAGAGAGTGACCAATGCCTAATTTTCCTGTCTCACATATTAAATTGGATGCATTCATCCAGTCAATTTCTTATGTTCGTCCACAAATGAGTTTAGAACCAACGAACAAACATTTTCATTCTAAAATCAACCAAATGAGCCATGTGAGTAATTAGACTTTACTCGATGAAAGTTGGTCGTGAATTTTTGTGCGTCTTAAGACTCGATTGAATTAGACTCCATAATTTTCTTTCTTGATTTTTCATATAAGAATATTTTTTTAAAGTAATCTCGTAAGAAATTTTATTCATCAAAACAAAATACTACAAGATGGTGGCTAACGATTCTACTAAAACCCTCAAAAACTGCAACTCATGCAAGAAATACAAAGCTTAAGAACCGTTAGCCACAGTACAACTCACGCAACAAACGAAAAGCTAACTAAAATCAAATATTAATACAAATAAAGGCAATATTTAAACTATCATCTTTAAACAAACAAGAAAGCTCCAACGAAACCTTATTAGTAAATTCGAAATTTGGGACTCCAAGACTTTTCTCGCAGCCCAATCAACATATTGATTACCGTCACACTGAATAAACGACCACTGAACCTGCACTAAATTCATGAGAGCAAAAATTATTTTCAGCTGAATAATAAGAATCCATTCTCGCAGCCCAATAAACATATTGATTACCTTCACATTGAATAAACGACCGGTGAACCTGCACTAAATTCATATGAGCAAAAATTATTTTCAGCTGAATAATAAGAATCCACGGGTAATCTCTTCTCCTGCATCGGTAATTCCACAAATCAAGTGAATCCATTTCAATAATGATATTATCTCATCCGCAACTAACCATAATTTTCAATGCAACATTAAAAATATTATTCCTCATACGAGCTAACTTTTATTTACCGTGTGCATGATTTTCATTCAACGTTAAAAAATAATTTGTCTCTATAGTTATGAACCTTCAAACATGCAAAAAAAAAAAAACTTCTATTAAGTGACAAATTGAAGCCAATTGTGTACCAATCGATGTTTGTCATTTTCACCATATGATATTCCTTAGAGCAAGTGCTGTTGCCATTATGAATTCTTGTACAAGTCTTGCATTGTTTAAGAAGTAAATTGTGGTGCTCAAACATACTGAATAAAATCAAGATTATTAAATGAATGGCATGAGATTATTGACATTCGCACATTTTTTTAGCCATTCCTTTAACTGGTATCAATATTTAATTTAGATTATGGATTGAGAAAAGAAAGTGCTTTTAAGTATTCTAAAAGCAAGGTTCTTTTTTTATTACAATAAGTGCGGGAAGAAAATAAATGCAAGAAAAAAAGGTGTGGAGTATTTCTTCTTGAATGATGTTTGTGGAGATCAATTTTGGGAGGGCCCAAATAAATCTTTTTAGTGGAGATAATGAAACTCATTGATTGCTAACATTATTCGAAATGTATGAAAGATGACAAGTAATAGATTCTTGATTTTATGATTTCACATGTTTTTAAAATTTATATTGATTTGCATGAATCTCGATGTATATTTAGATTATAAGTTTCAAGAATAAAATTTAAAAATGTCCACACTTTAATTTATGATCAAATAAAGTGTCTCGAAATAACAAAATAAATGACATCAAAAATAGGCCTACTTGAGTCAAGGTGAACAATAATGCACTTAAAGTATAATAAGAGACTTTCAAATATATTTTGAGAAATCAAATGATTTTCAAATCTAATAAGTTCATGGTTAAATTGAGTGTCTCGACAAGACCAATCCAACAAGCCTAATATCACTTAATTCAGGTATCATTGAGCTGTTCAAATACTCATGAAAGTACATATGATCAAGGGAATTATTCTGGGACATATGATGCAGTTGTCTAGATTCATGTTGTAATTAAAGTGAATGTCACTTCTAAAATCTATAAATAGGTTCTCATGATGGTCTGAACTTGGAGGAGAAATCTGAAGGAGATCTCCAAGCTCATGAGGGTTCTCTAGCTCTGCTACTGTCGTACCATCGTCGTCAGGTCACTGCCATCGCATTCATCACCGTTGAACTATCGTTGTTTGGACATTGCAATCATTATCGTTGGACCACCAACCTCGGTCGCTACCATCACCGGTGTAGCCAGGCCACTACTGTCATATCAACCATCTTTGGGTTGCCACCACCCCATACCACCAACATCGTCACCGCCAGACCACCATCGTCGAGCCGCAGCAATCATCGAACCATCATTACCAAACCACCATCTTCATTGCCACTGGACCACCGCAAATTGTTCGCCTTCAATGTTGAACAACTGTTGCATGACCACCATTGTCTTCACTGCCAGACTAAAATTGTTCGCCAACTACCATCGCCAAACAACTACTACCTCGCCACTACCATCGCTGCCACCAGACCATTGTTATCTAGTGGTCTTCGTCATCATGCCACTGATGCCTGACCACCAATAACATGGTTGTCGAACCACAGTTGTTTGGTCTTCGTTACCGTTGCTCAGCCACCCCCATTGATGTCGTCAAACCACTGTCGTATGGCCACCACCACCATCGGACCACCGCTGCCTAGTAACCATCATGATGCCAGTGGACCACCACTGTTAGGTCCTAGACCACTGCTTAACCATTGCCATCGGATACCACCGTTCGGTCACCGCTGCTGATGACATTGGCATCAATTTTTTTAGCGCACGACCTTTACCGACAGTCTTCCTTCACAATAATTGGGTCTCCCCATCGCACTTTGTCACTCCCATAGTGGAACTCAGATCAATATCACCCAGTGGAAACACTTCAATTGAGCAAGATCTCATAATTTTTAATTTTTTGAGTTTTTCAAGTAAAAATGTGTTTTTTTTTTCTCTGTGGTCATTTTTTTTTAAATATATGCGATGAATCTTCGTACAATACTATGATGTTAATATTTCACTCTACCACCGTGAATCTGCTACACTCAACATGTTTTATACAAAACTTTAAAAAATTAAAAGAAAAAGATTTATACAAAACTAGAGAGAGAGGCAGTGACTTTTGGGATCACTTTTTTTTTCTTTTTGGGGCATTTACATAAATTCCACACATTTTTTCTCGTATTTGCATATCTAACACACCATTTTTCTCGTATTTGCATATCTAACACAAAACTTTATTATTTATATTCATGGCACTTAAATCTTTAACATCACATAAACAATATCACTTATATTTTCCTTATATTTTATTTATCTTTAAATTTATGATAAAATATGTTTATCATAGTGAAAATAAATAGATTCTTTTTTAAAAGCACTCATTTAAAATATTTTTTTAATTTTCGAATCATTTTTAAAAAAGTTGGTTTATTTTAAAAATTAAAAAATTAAAATATATAATATATAAAATAAAGTAAAAAATAATGCATATGCAATGCGAGTAATTAGACGTCACGCCATGAGAATTACTTGTGATTTTTTTTTTATTCTAATTTTCTTTATTGATTTCTCATATAAAAACTTTATTCATCCTACGAGCAAATTTCATTTATCATGTGCATGATTTTCGTTCAATGTCTAAAAAATAATTTTAATCTCTATAGTTATGAACTATGAATCTTCTAACATGCAAAAAAAAGCTTTATTAGATGACCAAATGAAGCCAATTTAAGGCATGCTTTTGCTTGGTTGACTTGTTTACACCAATTGTGTACCAATCAATGTTTGTCATTTTCACCATATGGTATTCCTTAGAGCAAGTGCTGCTGCCATTATAATTTCTCATACAAGTTTTGTTGTTTAGAAAGTATAATGGTGGTGCTCAAAAATATTAAATAAAATAAAAATTATTAAATAAATGGCCTGACATTATTGACATTTACGCATTTTTTAGCCATTCCTTTAGCTAGCATACATATTTTATACATATTTAATTTAGATGGTGGATGAGAAAAAAGGTACTTTTAAGTATTCTCAAAGCAAAGAACTTTTTTTATTTGTTCAAGTGCATTAAAAAAATAAATATAAGAAAAAAGCTGTGGAATATTTTTTTCTTGAAAGATGTTTGCAGAGAGGAATTTTATTTGTCAATTTAAAAAATTCTTTATAGTGGAGATGATGAAAAATGGACATCTCATTAATTGCTAAGATTAATCAAAATATATGTAAGATGAAAAATAACAGAATGATTTTATTCGTCTCTAAAAATTATATTGGTTCATACCAATCTCGGTGCATATTTAGATCATAAGTTTTAAGGATTTAATTTGTGATAAAATAAAGTGTCTCGATATCAGAAAACAAATGGCATAAAAATTAATCCGACCTGAGTCCAAGTGAACTCAGAACATACATCTAAAACATAATAAGAAATTTTGAAATACATTTTGAGAGACTAAATAATCTCCAGCTCTAACAAGTTCACAGTCAAATTGAGTGTTTCGATGAGACCAATTCAACGAGCTTAAGATCACTTAATTCTTACATCATTAAATCTTTCAAATACTCATAAAATTATATTTGATCAAAGGAATCATTTTGGGTGGTCTGGATTCATGTTGTAATTTAGGAGAATGTCACTCCCAAAATCATAAAAGAGCCCCCATTCTCTTCTTGTGCAGGGGCCTGGACTTGGAGGAGAAGGTTTAAGGAGCTCATACATATTTAATTTAGATTATGGATGAGAAAAAAAAGTACTTTTAAGTATTCTCAAAGCAAAGAATTTTTTTTTATTTGTTAAAGTGCATGAAAAAAATAAATATAAAAAAAAAAGCTGTAGAATATTTTTTTCTTGAAAGATGTTTGCAGAGAGG
>NW_018164444.1:41249642-41265694 GCF_001263595.1 Phalaenopsis equestris | reverse complement strand
GAAAAACCTTTTGAACTTATGCGAGCAAGTGATTATGCTATTGTAGCTGTTTTTGGGCAGAGATATGATAAAATTTTCAAAGTTATTTTCTGTGCTAGAAAAACACTTAAAGAAACTCAAATTAACTATACAACAACTGAAAAGAGTTATTAGCAATAGTATATACCTTTGATAAATTTAGATCATATTTGATAGGAACTCATTGTATAGTGCATACAGATCATTCTGTTATTAAGTACTTAATGAAAAATAAGGATATTAAACTGAGACTTATAAGATGGATTCTTTTTTTACAAAAATTTAATATTAAAATTATAGATTGTAAGGAAACTAAAAATCAAATTGTTGATCATTTATCCAGGTTTGAATTTGAAAAACCACTCTGTTTTGAAAATTAAATTAATGAACATTTTCCAAATGAAAAATTGTTCACTGTAAATGAGTGACATGTTCCGTGTTATGCCGACATTGTGAGCTATATTGTTAGAGATCTAAAACCCTATGGAATGACATACCAAAAAATGAGGAAATTTATTTCTGAAGCTAATACTTATTTTTGGGATGACTCATATTTATATAAATGAGGAAAGGATCTGATCATTCAAAGACGTGTACCATTAAAAGTCGCGACTACCATTAAAAGAAACTTATGAAACTATCCAAAAAAGTCATAATTCTGATTTTGGGGGACATTTTAGTGTTGATAAAACAACATAAAAAATTCTACAATTTAGGTACAATTTAGATTTTATTGGCCTACAATTTTTAGAGATGTTAATACTTATATCAAAGCTTGTGATAGATGTCAAGGAGTAGAAATATTTCTAGAAGAAATGAGATGCCCCTCAATTATATGCTAGAAGTTGAAATAGTTGATGTTTGGGGATTAGATTTCATGGGACCATTTATACCATCTTTCGGAAATTTATATATTCTGTTAGCAGTGGACTATGTATCCAAATAGATAGAAGTTATTGATTTACCATGATGTGATGCTCAAAGTGTTGCAAAATGTTTGAAAATGAACATATTTTGTATATTTGGGATACTAAAAGTTATCATTACTGATGGGGGAAGTCATTTTAGAAATATCATTATGGAGAAGTTATTACAGAAATATCATATTAATCATAAGATTGCTACTGCTTATCACCCTTAGACAAGTGGTTTGGCTGAATTATCTAATCAAGAAATTGAAAGAATTAAGGGAAAATCTGTGAATCCAAAATAAATGGATTGTTGAGTCAAACTTGACTTTACTTTGTGAGCTTGTAGGACTGCATATAGAACTTTTATAGGAATGTCCCCATATAGGCTAATATTTGGGAAATCTTGTCATTTACCAGTTGAACTTGAGCATAAAGCTTATTCGGTTATTAAAGAGTTCAATTATAATTTAAAAGATGCTGGTGAGAAAAGATTTTTACAATTAAATGTGCTTGAAGAGATAAGGAATGAATCTTATGAGAGTGCTAAGATTTATAAAGAAAAGATGAAGATATGGCATGATCGAAAGATTCTTACAAAAAAATTTCATCTAGGGCAACAAGTTTTGCTATATAATGCAAGGTTAAGATTATTTCTAGGCAAACTTAAGTCCATGTGGATGGGCCCATTGGTTATGATAAAAGTCTATCCTTATGGAGCTGTGGTATATTAAAGATCCTAATTCTGAGAAAAATTTTAAGGTGAATGGACATAGAATAAAATCGTATTATATAGAGGATCAGCATAAATATAATGATGTTGGGTTAACCAGAATGAGCACTACTTACGTCTGGCTGACGACGTAAAACCGAGCGCTTTGTGGGAGGCAACCCAAAGTTATCAGTGTGTTTTTGCTTTGATTGTTATTTTGAGTCTGATTAAAAAATTTGGGGTAGAATTTTTGAGTTTATTATGTGATAATAATGATTTTTGGACTTTATTTAGTGACCTAGACATGTTAGAATGAGAATTTGGACGTTAAGTTGAGTGGTACAAAAATGTGCATTGGCACTTAAGCACCAGATCCGGTGCTTAAGCACGGTAATTTAATCACATGTGCAAATTTTGATTTCTAGAAGATGAAACTGCAATTTAGTTGGAATAAACATATCTTCACAGTTTCTAGTCGTGCCTAGAAGTTATGAGGGGGAATGAGGCCTATAAATATAGGGGTTTGTGAAGGAATTCCCTGGATTATTTTTAGCCCTAAAAGTATAGGAAAGAGAGAGATTTAGAGAAAAAGCCCTAATGGGAGATGGATTTGAAGAAGAAGGAAGAAGTTCATTAGTCAACTTGCACAGGTGATGTATAATGACTTCTTAGCTGTTAGTATTGAAGGGATATCAGATAAGATCAACTAGATGGAGAGTACTATATCTGTATTTGTATTAGAGACTAAGGAATTGCATGCTCATCTAGAACATATTGGGTGGCAACTTAAGATGCAATTCAACCATACCAATTATGTTGAGGAAGCGGATAAGCGGATAAGGCAGCAAAAGTGAATTGAAGATGATAGTATTAGAGCTCATCACCACCGTCCGTTTTATCAACTCTATTTTCCTGGGGAGAAAACTGAAAGACAAGAATTTGTTCCTTCTAATGAAGAGTGACATTAAGTTAAGTGTTAGGAATTGTGTGTTTGGGGTCATTTTTTTAAGTGTGTTAGTGTTTATGTCTTGTGTTTAGTGTATGTGTCACTTATGTGTTTAATTGTAAATGTGTGTTAAGTGTTTTGAACTTAGTAAAATTTTCTCATCCAAGACTATTTGGCGAGAGAACTAAGTGTTAAATGTGTTTGTACTTGTTTGTGATTTAATATAAATTTGTTTTTGTGAAAATTTGTGTTATTTTTTGCCTTAAATTGAATTAATTATTATGGAGAATTTTGAGAGAGAAGGGATTTATAGGAAGTAAAAATAGTCATTTAAGTGCTATGAGACCTTTTAGGGGTGGTATACTTAGGCTAATAGTGCATTTTACTTAGAATTTTAAATTTCAAAAATGGTGCACTGGAGCCTAAGCGCCACATCTCATGCTTAAGCGTGAGCCAACCTAAGAGGCAAGCGTCTAAGCACCACTTACCTGCACTTAAGAGCCAGTTCATGAAAACCGGTTCAAGAACGGTTAAAAGTGAATTTTTGTTCCAAAAATGCCATTTTTAACGCCTCATATCATCTTTCCCAACTTGAGTTCGTGATTTTGAAGGCTAGGGCAAGTGAAATTTAGAGTTTTATTTGTGGAATCAAGTGAGAGTTGCTAGATCCAAGTTCTTTGAGGTAAGAGCTTTACCTCTATGTAAAATTTTAGGATTTTCACCATATATTTTAAGCACATTTGGAAGATTTCAAAAATTTACTTTTCATGGTAAAAAGTGAAGAATATCTATGGAAATCTTTTGGGAAGTTTAGTTAGTGCTTTTAGAAGTTTAGTTTAGTAATTTAAACTTGATTTTTAAAGTTTTTTTTTGAATTTATAAAATTTGTAGAATGGAACCGAGAATGAAAAGGAGCAAAGGAAAGAGCCCATCTGATTCGAGCAAATTTGTCAGTTTAAAAGCTCAGCATCGATATAGTGACGCTATACAGTCACAAAATTTGATTCAGGAGTGATGTTTTAAGAGTACAGGTGGAGAAGTGGAAGACCTGATAGTCCGCTGATAATCGGAAATGTTCTGTTGTTTCTCTGTTATCGCTGTAAGTTCTGTTATAAGGGAGTTTTATGCAAATCTCCCATAGTTTGAGGACGATAAAGTTATGGTTCGAGGGAAGTTAGTACCTTTTACTTCAGAGGTAATCAACTTGTTTTATCATTTACCATTGGAGAATTTGTGTTTTTATGCAAATTATAGTCCTACTGAAGTGGAGTTAGATGAGAATATTTCATACTTGACTATTGGGAGAGGACTTTGGAAGCTTACCAATGAGAGGACAGTAAATTTCCCAACTTTAAAGTTATGTGCACCTTCAAAGGCCTGGCACTATTTCATTTCTGCTCGTTTACTTCCTACAAATCATCTCAATGAAGTGACCAGAGAGAGAGAGCGACGTTGAATTATTGTATTCAGGAGGGAAAGCCCGTCAACATAGGGGGCTTTAATCTATCACACTAACATCAGTTCTGCTATAGTTGTTACAACTATAGGTCTGTGATATGCTTCCTGGATCATTTCTTTGTGCGAGAAGGCTAGGGTTAAATTTGATAGTTGGGAGGAAGTTTTGTTACCTCTAAAGCCCATCACAAAGGTGAATGTGAAGACTTATTCTGAGTTTTCAATTTTTGCATGGAGAGGAGGATTTTCCAAGAGCTATGAAATGGAAATGTCTATTGCATCTACCTCTACTGCTTCTTCATCTAGACCATCTACTTCACGTGCTTTTACATTTTGAGGTGATTCTAATAAGACTCATGATGAGTTGTTGCAGAAGATGATGGATAATATCAATTTTACCGCTCATAAGGTATAAAATTTAGAGCATTTTACAGATCATACTAATAGTTATAATAGAAGGAAAAGTGATTATAAAGAGAAATTTCACTCATCTTTGGAGAGCCTGATTAGAGATGAACCAGGAGTGCAATTTCAACTGTACCCTCGATATCCTGATTATGAGCCTGCAAAAAATTGGTACAACGGTGATTCTGAGGATGAAGAGTAGATCTGAGAGATTCATTTTATGATTGTAACATGATATGAACTATGTGGTCTGAGCTAGCTACATTTGCATCCGTGTGTTGTTTTGGACTTTTATGTTTTATTATTATTATGACGTTTGTGGTAGTTAATATTTTATCTTTAAATTTTATGGTATTAACTATTGTTTTGTGTTTAGTACTGTGATTTAGTTAGTTTAGAACTTAACTTAATTTCATATCTATTATAAAGTAGAAAATCTTGCTAGCTTAGGTCTTAAACTTCAAAATTCAGAAAGTGCTACCTTGTATTTTTTCCTTTATCATGTTATTGTGTTGTTTGATTTTATACCCACTTTTTAGAAGTCTATTGAATCTCTACATGTTAAACTAAAATAAAATGTTAGAAAATTTGTTCAAAATTAATTTTACTCCTGTCTTTAGTTTTATACTGGTATAATTAGGATGTAAAAATTCCTGTTAGCATGTTATTTCAATTCTCATTCCTCCCTATATAATTATGTAATGCTAAACTATTTAATCTATTAAAAATTTAAGTTTGGGGGGATGAAAAACTTTTTAAAAACTGGAATTTTGTTTGTTCTCAAATGTATTACAAGTGAATTTGATTTTAAAAGAAAAATTGATTATGTAAATGAAGTTATATTAGGGAAGTAAAATTTGATTTTGGAAATGAGTAAGAAAATTTAGTTAAAACGTTAAGTAATGAAGAAAAACTTTAAGTTAAAAATTTTTAGAATGATTAATATAAGTGACTATATTTAGTAAGAAAAATTGTATTTTTGAAAATTTTAGATAAATTAGACTTTTATTTTTAATAATTAAAGTTTTTTTATTAAAATGATTTTCAAAACTATTATTATAGTTATAAGTAAAAGTTTTATATCAAGGCTTTACTTTAGGAAAGGAGAAGTGGAATTCAAAATCATTAAAGGCCTATCCAGATATAGTAATCCTCGCCTGCAAAAGAAAAAAAGAAAATTAAAAAAAAAAGAAGAAGAAAAAGAAAAAGAAAAAGAAAAGAAAAAGAAAATAAAAGAAAAAGAAAAGAAAAAGTGAAGAAATGTAAGGGAGGAGAAGCTTGAGGATTAGTGCCTAATAAAAAATTGGTTCTACATTTTATCTTTTTAAAGTATAAGACTTGATAAAATCTTAAGCTTATAAATATAGTAAGTAAAATTATTTTTAATTTTTAAGTAGAGAAAATAAAAGAACTAAATTCTAAATTTAGAGAACTTATAATATTTTTGAATTAGATAGGAACTCATATTTTCATAGTTCTTAACATTAAAAATTTTCAAACTTTAAGTTGGTCTCATTTATTATATATTTTTTCTAAATTGGACTACTATATTTCTAAATCTAAATTTTAGTAACTCCTAAGGAAAGTCATATACATATCATACATATTTGGTTTTTAAAGATTGAAGTGTCACTTGAGGACAAGTAAGATTTTAAGTTTAGGGGATTTTGATACACCTAAAATATGTAGTGTTTTTAGACACATTTTTATACTTATTTTAGTGATATTGCACTTTAATGGAAGGTATTTTTGTGTTTTTATTGTAGATACAAGTAAAAATGGAAAAAATGCATAAAGAAGTGAAAAAAGATCAAATTTAGAGCAAAAAGGTGAAAAATTGTGCAAAAGAGTTTTGACACCTAAGCGCCAGATCCAACGCTTACGCGTCGGTTAAACAGAGAAGCCCGCGCATAAGCGCTGAGACCCCACGCTTAAGTGCCAGTGGAAGTTACTATATGAGTAAAATCAATTTTCACGAATTTCAAAGAGGTTTTCTAGGCACCAATTGGCTTAATAGGTGGTTGTAACCACCATGGATGAAAATTATCTTGAAAGGATGCGTCTTTTGGGCAAATACATTGAATCAAGACACATTTTGAAGAGATCCCAAGGCACCTCTCGGGAAACTATAAAAGAAAGAAGAGAGGACTTAGAAACGAGTCCTGAAAATATTGACAAGTTTTGAAAGTTCTTCTCTGGGGAGTTAGTTCGGAGAGATTTTCTGGAAACACTTTTTGTTTACTTTATCTTTTTTGTTATTTTGTTTTTAGTGATTGTAAAAGAGAATAGATTCAGAGGAACTTCAAGAGTTTGGTCGAGGACTTGAGATAAATTTCTTTCTTTTTGTTTTAGATTGCTTCTGGTTTTAATTGAAACTTGTTGTTGATTTGATAATGATTTCTTCTGTTAAACTAAAGTTTGGTTTTATTTTCTCCATGGATTCTGAGTAGTTTTATTTATCTTTCTTCAATGATAATTATATAATTAAGCTTTGGGTGGAAAGGAGAGTATTGATCTTTAATGTTGGAAGAAGCTGTGATGATTTAAATCCATGTACTTCATTTAATTCTTGATTTTGCCAATCTAGATGTTAAAATTTGTAGTGAGAACATTTAAGAACCAGGCTGGTATAGTCTCATTCAACAATTGGAATGAATCATATGAGGTTGATCACATGAGGTTGCTGAGAATGTAGTTCACATGATTGAGTGCAAAAAAATAGGGAAATATTTATTGATGGGTGTAGAGTTAGAGGACTTTAAAGTGACAGGTTAAAACCCCCACTTGGTTTATTGTTTTAGGTTATGATATAAGAATGTCAGCCCCAGGTGGAGGGAATCGAGGGAACTCTAGAGTGAGAGCTAGTATCTCCCCTGCCTAGCCGGTCTCCAGAACTATTCAAACTTTAAATTAGCCAATGTTCTTTATACCATCTCTAGTGAGGGTGCAGAATAATATTGCTCCTATTTGGCACAACAAAATTTGCATACTTCCACAACAGAATTCCTATACTTATTACTGATTCATGATAAGAAGAAAGATATTTTCAAATTAAGTACTTTTATTCTACAAAGACTTTAGTTATCTTTTTAAGTTGTTACTATTTCGTTAAAATTCAAAAATACAAAAAAATATTTAAATTTTAAATTCTTGCATAAATAATTTTTAGTTTAAGTAATTATCTTTTTAAAAATAGAAAAACTTTCTAAAAAGTGCGTATTACATAATCTTCCTTGAGGGTTCGATATTCAGGTCTTAATCAAAAAGTCCTATATTACTTAATAACGATACATATACTTGTGTTGTATCGCAATATAAATATATATAATTAAAAATTTTTCAGGATCAAGTTTTTGGTTTTGTTGCAAAAAAAGGAAATTGAAGCGAAAAATACAATCAGAACTATTGTTATACTGTGCATAAGCATTAAGTCCGGGATCACTTCTCCAAACCATCCGAAGTGCAATCCCCTTGCTCTCAACCCCTGATAGCCACCCCTTTGAGCCAATTTCTCCATTGAAATTTGCCCTAAAACTAGGATAGATCTCTCCACTCCACCATAATGCACCAAAGTTCAATTAATAATGTACACACTATCCCCACAGTGAAAGAAGTTAAATACCCACAAAAGCTCCGTCTGAAATAGCCTTTAGTATAGCTCTAGACTAACACCTGATATCCACCTTCATCGAATTCATACTTAGAAAATTTACCAAGGCTTGGGACGTCATTTGGAGGTTTTTTGGACTCAATCAAAGCTACCACAACCATCTAATTGAGGCCTCCCCTCTCAGACAAAGGTATTGAACCCTAAACCTATGTGCGATGACTTGATTTCATACTAGATTAACTATATAGATAGTTTTGTCCTGAGTAGATGAAAGTTTAGAAACAAACCCCATGCAATTTGGTTGATTTTAAACAAAGATCTTAAGGTTTTAGTGTGAACGGCTCACGTGTTAGGTCAGTTGAGGATGATGAATGGACGTCATCTGATCACGCGTTTATTCGGTGAACAGTCCTGATGAAGCTGAACAACGATATGGTTCGTAAAGTGAAGTCCATGTGAAAGCTACGTGGCTTGTGGCCTCAAATGGTAGAGCAACGCATGCGCAGTTCGGAGCTGCCTAAGATGTGCTGGCGCTGAGCTGGATAAATAAATAAATCAGGATTTTCTGATTTATTTTAATACTAGAGCAGAAAATAGCTATTAAACTTAAAAAATCCATATCTTTGTGTAGAAAACTCATAAAAATAAAATAAAAATACCCTCTTGCTCAGTGAGTAGAGGAGAATAATGTGGATGAAAAATAAAAATTATATGTCAAACAAATAATTTTTAATTAATTAAATACCCTCTGTGGTATTTTAATTCTCCATGAATAAAGAAGGCTCACCATGAATTAAAACTTTTAGGGTTCATTCCTCATCACAGAGGGAATGCCCTCTGATTTTTCCAATGTCAGGGAGCATCTCTAACTTCTAGGCCTAATTTTCAAGTTAGGGTAACCATTTTGGCTTACCTTAATTATACAAATCAAAATTTCACTTGGAATATTATGAGAATAATTTTGGTAGGTTTCCTGTGGTCAGAGAAGTCTAGGAAAAACATCATGATGTTTTGATATATCTTGTGAATTTTTATATTTAGTTAATTGTAAATATCTTGTATTAATTCATGTAAATTAAATTCTTATAAAAAATTGACAAAATCAATCCCACATTGTTCTTAAAAATTATTTTTATCCACACTAAAAGTTTGAAAATTATTTGGCTAAGTCCAAGCGCTAAAGTTGATTTTTTAAGAGACTTTATATTTTTGTACAAAAATAATTTTAATAAAATAAATACACTTGGGAAAATTTTGAAAAGTAGTTTTCTGAGTTCTTTGTGATCAGGGGCACTTAAGAAAAATAAAAGTTTTTGGTAAAGTACTTGATTTTTTAGGTTTATTTTGGATTTCAAATAATTAAAAATAAATAAAAATCCTAAAAATATCAAAAATATTTTGAAATGTGCTTAATTGTCCTCTGATCACTTGGTACTCATTAAAATATTTTTTCCAATTTTCCTTAGTTATAAAGAAATTTTTAGAAGCATAAAAATGAATTTTCCTTATTCTCCCCTTAAAATAATTATAAAAATTTAATTCAAAAAATCATGAAATTTTGTCTAAGTATTTCTATGACCTAAGGAAACCTCTAATAATCTTTTCATAAATAAAAAACTTTATTTTGGAAAGTTAAATAATTCAATTTTTGAAAATCCTATTTTTTCAATTTATATAAATAACTTAGTTAAACTAAATTTTAAGAAGCTCACATATTTTCCTCTAATATTGTAATTATCTCATGGATATGACACTTTAAACCCTCAAAGTCATTTGGGTTGTGGTGAATGAATTATGAGGTGAAGTGCCCCCAGTGGCAAAATAGTCATTTTAGATTGGTGTCTTAATCAAAACTTAGGATTAACCAAGGGAAAATGGGTAATTTTGATCTTAATAAACATAATTGGATGATTTAAATATAATGAGATTAAAAGGTAGAAACTCATTCACCACCTTTGCACAATATCAACAAAATCATAATCCTCCTAACCTTCATGACTTGGAAGACAATAAAGAGCAAATGACTCTTAAGTGATTGGTTTATGCTAGAAAGATGATAATTTACTTGCCTGAAGCCCAAATTTGAGGATGGTTTGACCATTTGACAATAATACATATCACTGAAATCAAAATTTTGATAATCACCTTTTCAATTATCATGATTTTTAAAGGCTTAGTAGTGACTTAGGCTCAATGTATAAACTCAATTGATCGGATTTAAAAGATAACATAATTGGTGATTAACATCTTTAAACACTACAAGCCTGACCTTAATTGTGGGCACCATTATCTTAAATAACCTAGACTTTCATTAGGGTCACCCACTCACATAACTTTTAATTAAAATATCAATTGACTAATCAAGTATCCTATCCGTGGGATAATTAAATTAGTAAGTTTCACTGAGCAACGGGGTAGTCACACTTCAACCTCGGATGATTGATGGAATAATATGATAAGTTCGAAATGAACTCAAAATAATTCAAGGGAGCCTCAAAGTAGTTTAGGGTCATTTCCTCAACACTTCAAAACCTTTTAGATAATTTGAAGAGCAAATTGAACTTTTCATATTTTATTCTAAAATTATCCACTAGGATCTTCCAAGATCCAACAAAATTATAGCTTGGGGTTTGGTAGCTAAACCTTCATCTACTCTTACAATTTAAGTTCCTTTCAATATTATATACATGCCTTGTAAGTACTGCCCTTTAAGGTGGTGGAACGAGAAAACTCGCCAGGTATGATTTTATAATTTAAAGTACCATCTTTTCTTGTACTTCCCCACTGTATTTTTATGCTTATAAAACATGTATGTTAAGAAACGATGAAACAATCCATGAAAGCCAAAATGGCTAGGATAGACGTAAAACCAAAATAAAAATTAACATCAACCAAGATAAAATTCACCACCACAACATTCAAAATATAGAACAACTCAAAATTTAATCACAAACATCACAAAACAACAATTGTTACAAAATTAAGATGTCTCTATCGGATGATCGGGAATCCCTCGGAGGAGGTAACCTACAGTTCTTAATGAGGCTTCCCATGATCTAAATGAAAGTATGGAATGCATTAAGTTGAGTTTAGTAAATTTCTTTGGACTATGTGAATCCAAAAGAAAATAATGGTGCTGGAACAAGGGAATCGTAGGATCCTAACCAATGTTGTTCTAATCAAGTTTGATATGCCCCATAATATTTAAATGACCATAACCTTCGGGACATTTTATTTGACATTACAATATGCACATTAAAAAACTTAAACTTGTCACAACAAGGAGCTTAGAGTTAGCATTGTGGGCAACACGACCATCTTCAACAGCATAACATTTCTACATCAGCTATACCACTCATTCTTTATAATTAAATAACCAAACCATAGGACTTCGAGGTAGTTTTTTTATGCGACATAAATCCTCAACCTTTCTTTAGGCTTTTGTATAGCCCTACTCTATAATTTATGCCCTAACTCATTGTACGGTTCCAAGGTTGTCGTTCGTCATGACCTAAATCCTCACATCTTTCAGGCTCTTCATGTGATTATTTCACACAAATGTAAGCCCAAACAAGTAAAAACGATAAGATGAAACATTTAAATAATTTATTGTCAAAACTGAAGCAAAATAATAGGAAAGACTGAGAAGTCATTGAGGTTCTCCTCCAAATCTATGCTTCTCCTCCAAATCTATGATATCTCCTAGTTCTTCCTCCTTTGAATTCTATAATAATTGTTCCAAATTTGAGTCATTCCCCTTTCACACCTTTATGTCCAATCTGGTTGAAAAGTCCTATCTTTTAACCTCTTTGAAGATAATATTCTATGATTTTTATCGAGAGTTTTCTTAGGCGACCTTGATTATCTAAGATGTAATTAACTATAGAGGCTTGCCCTTATATGAAGCTTTTCCAAGCCCAGCTTAATATAAACCCTATTTAATTCTTCATATTAAACTGGGAAACTTATT
This sequence comes from Phalaenopsis equestris, assembly GCF_001263595.1. Taxonomy (NCBI): domain Eukaryota; kingdom Viridiplantae; phylum Streptophyta; class Magnoliopsida; order Asparagales; family Orchidaceae; genus Phalaenopsis; species Phalaenopsis equestris. The sequence goes on along the minus strand of NW_018164444.1, from coordinate 41,253,670 downwards.
GGCAAATGGTTTCGTAGACCAAACAGATGTCATATAATTCATAGTTTATTTGATCGATCCTCATCCTCGAGTCTTGTGTTTATCCTTCGGGATAAAAACAAGGTTTGAGATATGTGCTCTTTCATTTAAACCACACTACGAAAAATATGATGTCAGTTTGATTTCATATTTTTCTAAGACTATATATATATATATATATATATGTAAATTAAGTGTCTTTTCGAAGTGGGCAACGAGATTCCAATTCCAGCGGCCGACAGCTTCTAACGAGCAACTCCTTCAACAAAAAATATTGTTGACCACACCTTTTAAGCACTCCAAGCCCATTTGTGATGGGCACCAAATCTTTAATGATTTGAGCTTGCCTTAGGGGCATTCATCCATATAATATCTTAAATATCAAATTATTTAAGTATCCTATCTTTGGGATAATTGAATTGTCAAGTTTCGCTGGGCAACGGGGTAGTCACACTTTAACCTCGGATGTTTAATGGAATAATATGACAAGTTCAAAGATGAACTTGAAATAATTCAAGGGATCCTTGAAGTAGTTCAGGTTCATTCTATGAACACTTTGAAATCTTTTAAAAAATTTGAAGGATAAATTTAACTTGCCATATTTTGTTCAAAAATCATCCACTAGGATTTTTCAAGACTCAATAAAGTCATACTTTGAGGTTTGGAAGCTATCACTTAATCTACTCTTGTACCTTCAACTCCTTGCAAAATTATATACAGTGCTAGAACTAACCTTTCAGGTGCAGAAATGAGAAGAATCAACAGGTACGCTTTTAAATTACTGCACTGCATTTACTTTTCCGTACTTCTTGTCTCAAACTTGCATGTTAAATAACGATGACACCCTGTATGCAAAACCAAAACTGTTAGGATAGTCGCAAAACCAAATCAATAATTTAAGAATTAAATAAGATAAAATTCACCGCCACAACATTTAAAGTATAAACCAACTAAAAATTTAATCACAAACATAACCAAACAAAAATTGCTACTAAAATAAAACGTTTCTATTGGATGATCGAGAACCCCTCAATGGAGGTAACCTACGGTTGTTAACAAGTTTTCCCACGGTCTAAATAAAAGTATGAAACTCAATAAGTTGAGTTTAGTAAATTCTTTTGGGCTAAGTGAATCTAAAAGAAAATAGTGGTGCTGGAATGAGGGAACTGTAAGATCCTAACTGATGTCACTTTAATCAACATTAACCTCCCCCGTAATATTTAAATAACTATAACTTTAGGACATTTGATTTGACATCAGAACTTGACACAATAGAAAACTTGTTCTTTAAACCTAATACTTCTCTCAATCTCTATAATTTGACACGTCTAAAACTTAATCTCATCACAACGGAGAGATTGGAGCTAGCAATGTCGGCAGCACAACCATCTTCAACAGCAAGACATGTCTATGCCAACTAAACCATTCCATTCTTTAGAATTAAACAATAAGGCCATAGGACTTCAAGGTTGTCCACCAAGTGCGACGTAGAATTAAACAATAAGGCCATAGGACTTCAAGGTTATCCACCAAGTGCGACGTAAATCCTCAACCTTATATTTAGGCCTTTGTATGGCTTTGCTATACAATATAAACCCTACTTGTCTTAAGATTCCAAAGTTGTCATTCATTAAGACCTAAATCCTCACATCTTCAAGGCTATTTATGTGATCTTTCACACAAATGTAAGCCGTAATTAACAAAATTGACCGGATGAAACATGTAAATTTTTCTCATGATTCAAATATTTCTCCTCTGAATTGAAGCCAAACAGTAGGATAGCTTAGGAAGTCACCTAGGTTCTCCTCAGGATCTGTGACATCCCCTAGTCCTTCCTTTGAATTCTATAATATAAGTTCCAAATTAAAGCTATTCTCCTTTCACACCTCTTTATCTGATCTCGTTGAAAAGTGTTATTCCTTTGAACTCCATGAAGATAATATCTTCTGACTTTTATCGAGAGTTTTCTTAGGTAACTTTTGTTATCTAAGATATAGTTAAATTTAAGGGATTGCCTTTATAGGAAACTTTCAAGAGCCCAACTTAATATAAGTCACATCTAATTATTCATATTAAAAAAGCAAACTTGTCAGCTTATAATAAAAAAGTTTTTGCAGACCAAACGAATGTCGTATGTCTCTTAGTTAGTTTGATTGAGTCTCACTCTTAAGTCTTGAGTTTATCTTTCAGAATAAATGCATTACTTGAGAAGTAGTGATCTTTCATTTAAACTTTGAGGGATATGGAATCTATATATATTTATATATATATATGTAAATTAAGTGTAATATTGGTATGATGGGAGCGGCGATGACTAGGGTTTGCTCTGGATTTCATGGCGACATTTCTTTTCTTCTCTTTTGTTTGGCAACTTTTCGTTGCTTCTCTTCATGTTTTTAGTCATTCCTTTGGTTTCACGATCTTTTGTTGATGCTATTTCAGATGGGGGTGGTGGTTCGTCCACTCCTTCCTCTGAGTTTTCTTATAAAGTATTCACGACACTCTTTTTGTTGGGTGAGATTATACTTATATCAAGAAATTGGGGAAAAAAATGGAAAACATACGCTTTATGTGACTTAGGATGAAACTTCTATTCTTGCCTCTTCTTGTCTCCTGGCCATAGTTGGTAAATTTACTTATGACATTCCAAAGGTTTAGTTGATTAGGAGAGAATTTGAAATGTTAAAATTAAAAGGTTGGTGGATAGTTGGTATCATCAATGGTACACATATTTTTATACAATTATCCAACGAGGAGGATTACACCCGTCACTTTGCTAAAAGCTTCATGTGGGTAGAAAATAGTTTGATAATATTTCAGAAATGGTCTATTAATTTTGATCCTAAAGCTTAATTGCCTATTAGTCCAGTATGGATTCATTTCTCAGGGCTTAAACTACATCTTTTTAATCACGAGATACTTTTTTTGCTTGCTGCTGCTTACGGCAAGCCTTTGAAAATAAACCCTGCAACATTTACTTTATTGATACCATCTGAAGCACGTATTTTGGTGGAACGAGATATTACACAGGCATTTTGTAATGAAATTTGGATAGGATCACAAAATCAAGGCTATTGGTAGTTGTTGAAATTGAAAGGCATTCATCTTACTACACTAATTATTCTATTTTTGGGCATTAAAAACTTCTAGTTTTCATTTGAATCCACAGCTCAAAAATACACACATTGCAACACATACTATTGACCAAAAGAAAATATGTTTAGATTTTCATAACTATTTTATCCTATTTTTGAAGATATTGCACTTTAAAGAAAAATATTTTTGATATTTTGCTGCAGGAATGATGAATTAGGGTTATTAGAGCAAAAAGATGCAAAAAGGAGAAAATTTGGATCGAAAAGGACCAAAATGTGAAGGATTGAACTAGGGTGCCGACGACGAGATTTTCCCAAGACTTCAGAATTAGTTCATTAAGAAGGTCCACCGAAGGCACCCTCGAGGCCTCCGATGGCGAGCTCGGCGGTTATGCCCAATCAGGTATTGGATAAGGACAAATTTTGAAGGGATGCTTAGGCAACTCTTGGAAAAGCTCACTCATAACTTTAAAAGAAGATTTTGGCCAAAAATGGAGAAGACTCTAGAGTTCTTAGAGGTTAGAAAGGTTCTATTAGTGTTTGTTAGAGTGTAAAAATTGTGAGGAATTCTTTGAGAGATTATAAGAGTGGAGGGAAATTGAGAGATTTATTGCTCCTTGTCGCTTCGAAGAAGAATTCTATGTTCTGTAAAGCAAGGAAGAGATTCAGAGGAACTTCGAGTAGTTTTCTTGGGGAGAGATTAAAGATAAGTTTATTTATTGTTGTAGTTTGTATGACTTTGATTTTATATATGAATTCCGAGTTTTGTTGTTTTTTCCCCATGAGATCTGAGTAGTTTTCTCTGTCTTTCTCCTTGTCTTACATTTGTGAAATGGTGATTTGGAATTGGTAAAGCCTTGAAAATGTTTAAGAAATTGTGATGATCATTTCTGATCTTTTCACTTCAATCTTAAA
>NW_018164444.1:41244384-41249454 GCF_001263595.1 Phalaenopsis equestris | reverse complement strand
TGAAGTGTAGATGTTAGCCCTCAGGCGAGGGGAACGTGGGAGCTCTGAAGTGTGAACCGGTATCCTCCTAGCCTAGCCACAGATTCAATAAATAAGCGTAGGATTAGTCAATGTTATTTATGCCTGGACCAAAGGGTAAGGAATAGGTATGCTCCTATTTGGCATAATATAATTTGAACTAACTCACTTTATCCATTCACTATAATTTCTTGACAAGGAGAAGGATGCTTTCTTATATATTGAATATCACATTTGAACCCTCATTAGTATAATTAGTTATTTAATAGTTATTAAAATTACATATTTATTTCAATTGCCTATTAGTGGCAAATAAGCAAATTGAACTTCATTATTGTGATTAAAGTATTGCTTTTCTAAAGTCTTAGTTCGTAGTTCTAATCTTACTCCCTATGGGATCAATATCTAAGTCTCCATTAGAGCCCTATATTACTTGAGCGATACATATACTTGCGTTGTAAGTATGACTTTACAATTATTGAATATTTAGTACGTCCATATTTATTGAATCTATAACTGGTATTAATTTTTGATACAGTTGTTGAGGGATTAAATCTTTTAGGAGGAGTGTTAAATACTTATATTTTTAAGTATATATAAAGTCGCGATCAAGTTTTTGGCTCCGTTACCGGGGAGTGAGTAAACAAAAGTCACAATTAGAGTAACGGACAAATTAGGATTATTAGAAAATTTTTACTTGAATTGCAACTTATTTTCATATTTATTTAACTATTTTACTATGTACTGATTTTAAATTGTATGCGTAAATTTGGACCTGAAAATCTTATACCCTACGATTCAAAATTAGAACGCACTGTTGGAAAGATTAGAAGATTGAGAAGAGAACCTAAAAATTCTTATACAATGGAAAACAACATGGACAATCACAATCAAGAAATAGAGAATGAACACTAACCTAGACCCCTACGAGATTTGCAAGTCCTACAGCAGATGAAATTCACTTATCAATCCAAAATCTTGATAGCTGCTAATTCATTTGAGCTTAAGACTGCTATTATCCAAATGGTACAAAATAATCAATTTGGAGATACACTAAATGAAGATCCTAACTTACACTTCTCTAGTTTTTTAGAACTATGTGTTACTTTTAAATACGACAGTCTCAAACGATGTTGTTAGACTTAAAATTTTTCCCTTTTCACTATGGGATAAGGCTAAGATGTGGTTAAATTTGTTAGCACCTGGATCGATTAGAACTTGGGAAGAACTTTCATAGAAATTTCTATCTAAATATTTCCCTCCATCCAAAAATGCTAAACTTAAAAATGACATAACATTGTTTTGTGAGATTGATGGAGAATCAATATATGAAGCTTGGGAGACATTTAAAGATCTTCTTAGGAAGTGCCCTCATCATTCGTTACCAGATTGGTTGATAATTCAAACTTTTTATAATAGATTAGTGGGATCTCTTTGATTGATTATAGATGTTGCGGCTGGTGGTTCTTTAATGTCAAAACCTTTTGATGAGGCTTATTTGTTAATAGAAAAGATGACTACCAACAATTTTCAATGGCCCTCTGAATGGGTAAATCCTAAAAGAGTTGCTAGTATCCATGATTCTGATGCAATATCTATGTTAGCTCCACAGATTGCTGTAATATCAAAGAAATTAGATCATTATGGGATGAATTATTCTCCAACACCTCCTATGATGGAAGAGAATTCATCTGGGCAATTTGTGGATGTTCAACCATCATATGAGACCTTAAATACTTTTAATAGACCCAACAACCCTTATTCGAACTATTATAACCCAGGTTGGCCTAGTGAACCCATTAGGAAATTCATCCAACCAAGGAAATGTAAACTATAGACCTTCTTATTCTCCAAGATTTAACAACAACACTCAAATTAAGGTGAAGAAGTTGTCTATGGACGAGCTGATATTAAACATGAGTCAACAATTACAGAATCAAGGAAATCAATTATAAATTCAAGGAAATCAATTACAAAATCAAGGAACTGCTATTAAGAATATTGAAAACTAATTAAGGCATATCACAACTACTCTTAGTAAATGAACATTAGGATCTGAACTTTTTTGATACTGTGGAACCAAATCCTAAAGATCAAGGGAAAGAACAAATCAAAGCGATACAATTAAGAAGTGGATAAAAAATGGAAATAAGAGTGGAAAAAGAAACAAAAACTGAAAAAGAGAAAGTGGATACCGAAAAAGAAAAGGATCATGAATACCCAGATTTAGAGTATCCATTTACACCAATGAATATTACTGTGGAGAAACCTGCACCACCATTTCCTCAAAGATTAATAAATAATTTTCCGAATAAATAATTTTCCAATTTTTTAGAAATTCTTAAAAAGTTAACGGTAAATATTCCCTTCGTAGAAGCTTTAGAGCAGATGCTCAATTATGTGAAATTTAAGAAAGATATTCTAAACAATAAAAGGAAGTACATGGATAATGAAACGGTTGCACTTACCGAGGAGTGTAGTGCAATTATTCAGAAAAAGCTTCCTAAAAAATTAAAAGATCCCTGTAGTTTCACTATAAGATGTTCTATCGGTGAAAAATTTTATGGAAGAGCTTTATGTGATTTGGGAGCCAGCATTAATCTTATGCCTCTGTCAATTTTCAAAAGATTAGTATTAGGAGAAGTCTCACCTACTTCTATAACTCTTCAGTTAGCAGATCATTCAGTTATATATCCTAAGAGAGTTATAGAAAATGTGTTAGTAACAGTTGATAATTTTTTCTTTCTTGTGGATTTCATTACTTTAGATATGGAGGAAGATAAAGAAATACCTATTATTTTAGGTAGACCATTTTTACCTACTGGAAAAGCTATGAGAGTTAACGATCAAGAAGTAACTTTTAACATTGCGAAATCTATGAAATACCCTGCTGTTGAAAAAGATAATTAATGTTTTCGGATGGAAATTAGTGAACATCTATTGAAAGAACATTTTAAAGAACATTTTGAAGGGAAAGAACAAAATGAAGAGAGTGATGAAATAATTTTGGATAAATTAAAAAATGAAGAATTAGATTATGTTCATAAAAGATTTGAGAAGTTGGATATTTTAGAAAATGGTGATAAGAATCTATTTCCGTCAATTATAAAACTACTTGAACTTGAGTTGAAAGTATTTCCTAGCCACTTGAAGTATGTGTTTCTGGGAGACTCATCTACATTACCTGTTATTATATCTTCAGAATTAAATGATTTGCAAGAGCAAAGACTATTAGATACATTGAAAAGATATAAGAAAGCTTTTGGTTGGACCTTAGCTTATATTAAGGGAATCAGTCATTTGTTCTGTATGCACAAAATTATATTAGATGAACAATATAAACCAAGATTTGATCCAAAAAGGAGATTAAATCCTATGGTCAAGAAGGAAATTTTGAAATGGTTGGACACCGGAATTATATATCCTATTTTGAACAGTGCTTGGGTAAGTCCAATTCATTGTGTTCTTAAGAAAGGAGGGGTGACTGTTGAAGGACAAGAGATTAATGAATTAATACCTATCAGACAAGTTACTGGGTGGCGTATTTGCATTGATTATAAAAAATTAAACATTGTCACCACGTAAGAACACTTCCCTTTACCCATTTTAGATCAAATAGTGGATAGACTTGCTCGGCACAAATATTTTTATTTTTAGATGGATATACCAGTTACCATCAAATTCCTATTACTGTTGAGGATCATGAAAAGACAACATTTACTGGTCCTTTTGGAACTTTTGCTTTTCGAAGAATGACTTTTATAAATTTTAGAAAATGGCATGGAAGTAGATCCTGTAAAAAGTCAGGTTATATCAAACTTACCTCCACCTCATATTAAACTGGGAAAAATGTCAATTTATGGTTGTAGGAGGAATAATGCTTGGGTGTAAAATTTCATAAAATGGCATGGATGTTGGTCCTATAAAAATTTAGGTTATATAAAATCTACCTCCACCTACTACTGTAAGAGGAGTTAGAAGATTATTAGGGCATGTTAGATTTTACAGGTGATATATTAATATTTTTAAAATTACATAGCCTTTATGCCAACTTCTGAAAAAAAGATACAAATTGAATTTAACCAAGAATGTCTTAAAACCTTTGAAACTTTAAAGGAAAATATTGATCAATGCTATGATAATTGTTTCACCTGATTAGGAGAAACCTTTTGAATTAATTTGTGATGCTAGTGATTATCCAATTGGAGCTATATTAGGGAAAAGATATGAAAATTTTTTTAAAGTCATATATTATGCTAGTAAAACTTCTAATGATGCTCAAATTAACTATATTGTTGCTGAAAAAGAGTTACTGACCATTGTGTATGCTTTAGATAAATTCAGATCTTATTTAACTGGAGCTAAATGTATTATGCACACTGATCACTCTGCTATTAAATATCTAATGCAAAAGAAGGATGTCAAACCAAGGTCGATTAGATGAATACTTTTGATGCAAGAATTTTATCTTATGGTTATTGATAGAAAGGGAACTGATAATCAAACTGCTGATCATTTGTTGAGATTAGAAAACCATGCATTATCTGACACTGATAATGAAATTATAGATAGTTTCCCTGATGAACAACTTTATAATATTAATGAGTGGAATATACCATGGTATGCTGATATTGTTAACTATACTGTAAATGATATTTTGCCACCTATGCTGACATTGCAACAACAAAGGAAGTTCATTCATGATGCGAATGCATATTTTTGGGAAGAGCCTTATTTATATAAAAAATTTAAGGATTTGATTATGAGAAGATGTGTACCTCATGAAGAAACTGAGCTGATCATTCAGAAATGTCATGATTCTGATTTTGGAGGGCATTTTAGGATTGATAAAACTACTTATAAAATTTTATAAGCTGATTTTTATTGGACTATTATCTTTAGAGATGCTTATAGATACATAAAAACTTGTGATCAATGTCAACGAGTAGGCAATATATCAAAAAGAAATTAAATGCCTCTAAATTTCATATTAGAAGTTGAGATCTTTGACGTTTGGGGATTAGATTTCACGGGACCAGTTATTCCTTCATT
>NW_018164444.1:41238761-41244315 GCF_001263595.1 Phalaenopsis equestris | reverse complement strand
AATGATTATCACTGATGGAGGATCCCATTTTAGGAATAAATATATTCAGAGATTTGCAAAAATGTTTAATATTATTCATAGAATCTCTATTGCGTATCATCCTCAAACCAGTGTGTTTGCTGAAGTTTCTAATAGAGAGATTAAAAAAATACTTGCAAGATTGTAAACCCTAGTAGAGTAGATTGGTCCACTAGACTGAATACCACATTATGGGCTTACAGGACTACTTATAAAACTCCTATTGGAATGACTCCTTACAGGCTAATTTTTGGAAAGATTTGTCACTTACTAGTAGAATTGGAGCACAAAGTATATTAGGTGATTAAATATAATTTGAAAGATGCTAAAGATGCTAGCAAGAAGAGATTGTTACAATTAAATGAATTGGAAGAATTAAAAAATGAGTCTTATGATCACGATAAAATTTTTAAGGAAAAACTTAAGTTATGGCATGATCAAAAAATTAACCAGAAGAACTTTGAACTACGACAAGAAGCTTTGCTTTACAGCACCAGGCTGAAATTATTCCCTGGGAAATTAAAGTCTCGTTGGAGAGGACCCTTTACTGTGACTCAAGTTTATACTTATGCAGCTGTTGAGATTGATGATCAAAAGACTAGAAATAGATTTAAAGTAAATGGTCACAAATTAAAACCATATTTTGAGGGTAAAAGACCAAATTTTAAAGAGGTTTTAATGATCAATCAACCTGAATAACACATGAATAGGTCGAGCTGATGATGTTAAACCAAGCGCTTTATGGGAGGCAACCCATATTTATTTTTACTTTTATTGTGATTATAGTAGTATTTATTTGAAATTATCATTAGTTCTTGGTATTATTAAGCTCTACTACTCTTATTTACCCTTGAATCATCATAAAAATTGGATCCATAAAGGAAATTTGGAACGCATTCCGACCAAAGTGAAACTGTATAATTTTTTCCTTGGGCACCGACGGCGCCCTCGACCCCGCCGACGGCGAGACCGACAAGATGGCAGTTTCTTGGGTTTAAATGACGGTTTTTGGCGGTTTTTGGGCGGGAGTTACCCTTTTAAACTCCAAAATTTGATTCCTATTTCATATTTTCCCTCAAAAAATGAAGTGAAACTCCACGAATTTCATTCCTATGGTGTCCAATTCTTTTGATAATCCCAAAATGCGAGTTTTCAGTTGACGAAAGTTTATTAGTAAGGAAGTGCAATGAAACTTCAACAAGTTACTGACGAAAAAAAGATTGATCAAGGAACAAATATTCATAAATTGCGAATTGAATAATCCCTCAACGGCAATTGAAGAAATGATAGTGCGACAAAGATGGCAAGTGTTGTGTTATACTACCACCGTCGTGGTTGTTCCTGTGGTAAAAGAATTTTATGTAAATTTTCATGGATTCAACCAGGGATTTATTTATGTGCGAGGTATATGGATCACTTTCACTCCTATACGGATCAACAAATTATACATGATCGAGAACATTCCTGTCTGCCACTATTCTAATTTTGTCCCGACAAGAGATTAGATAAATGAAATTTACTAATATTCAACAGACAAAACTGACGACTGGGAAATAAAAGAGAACGGGTATGTTTGTTTTTCTACAACACTCCTAAATCCCCTTTCGAAACACTGGCACTTTTTCATTGAACTTTTCTACAAAACTTTACGACAATGAAGATCAGTAGAGTTTATAAAGAAAGTGCTATTCTGAATTGCTGCAACCAAAGGGGACTGCCGATAGATATTGGATCAATAATTGTGAAGTCAATTTTGGGCGTGATTGTTCATGGATGGGCTTGGACACCCTTCCACAATTTTCTCACTTTGCAGTCAGTTCCAAGTGTCCTACAAAAATTGGGAAAAGGTACTTTTACCTTGGAAGCCTTTAGACCCAACTGAGAGATTCCCAGCTTTTGAAGATTAAAATGACATGGCCAATATAGTAGAAATATCATCTCATAATTCAATGTCAGTTTAACCCTTAGTTCCTAACAAGTCTCTAGTTATCATGCACAAAATCAAGAAATTGGAGAAGGAGGTACAAAATGTCATGAATGCAATTAATAATATCTCTGATAATAATATCTCTGTTAATAATATCTCTGATTTCTTTGATCATCTAGACTGTAGGATGAAAGAACATTTTGATCTTTCTGGAAATTTAGAAGATAGTTTGATACGACTTATGAGGAGGATGAAATTAATAGAGGAGGATTCTACTGAAGAATTTCTATTCTGACCCTTCTACAACCTCTTCGTTCATGTGCAATCAATGGGTGATCTCAGAGGAGAATCTAGTACTGAATCTGAAGAATAGTAGATTTATGTTACTACCTATCTGTTTATCTATGTAATTTGATTTGAACTTTGCATTTGCTTTACTTTAGAATTATTCTTATAGATATCTATATAATTGAGACTAAGCATAGGATGTTTTGTTTTCAGTGTTTTGAGTGTTGTGGTGGTATTGTGGCTTGGATTGCGACGCTGAATTAATGTGTTGAGGTTGAGAAAATACTAGACTTAGGTGTGTTATGTAACGTATATTGTACCTCTTGGAATTTATATATAAATATGATGTTTTGTGTTGTGAAAGTCTATTTAGGGTAGGTACATCATTTAGTCCCTTAAAATTATGTCTCTAATGATTAAATAGATGTCGTTTAGGCTTGGAATTGTTCAAAATTGGGCTTGAAATTAATCAAAATCATAATCAAAATCACAAAAATTTGGGAATTGGACAAAATCAATAGAGCCCGCCAACGACACCCTTGACGTCGCAGACAGTGGATTTTTACCGAGACTAAGGATTTAATTCCAAAAGAGCGGGTCGACGGCGCCATCGACCCCGCTGACTGTGAGCTTGCGAAAAAAAACACCTTTAACCACAATTTTAACCAAAATGTGACCAGTCAACCACCACTATTCATCATCCCCTTCCTCCTAAAAACATAATTTTTGACTTAGGGCTTCAGAGGTTTTGAATTCGGAGGCGATTTCAAGGCTTTTTGACACCGGATTTGATCAACTCTAAGTAAGAGCTTCACTCAAGGTTAAAAATATTTTATTTTCACCATGGATTTCTTCCACATTTAGGAGATCCAAAAGTTTTGAGAATGTGAAGAAAATATTGGGAAGAAATTCATGGATTTTAGTGTTGAACTCTTAGAATTACTATGGGAAGCCATTATTTGCATATTTGAAGTATATTTTGGAATTTTTCTATAATTTGATTAGATTGAAATGGCTCCATGAAAAAAGAGACGGATTGAGTTTGACGAGTCTCACTTCGTCAATGTGATGGCTCAAACATGATTTACTTCAGTATTTAAAGGAAAGAAGTGTATACAAGATTGAGTTTTTGAGAGTCCGGGCAGAGAAATTGAACTAGTCTGAGGAGAAATTGAACGCGTTATTATCGAGCGGAGGTGGGAAAACTTCTGTTACACCACTAATAAAACTGCTGCAAATATTGTAAGGAGTTCTATGCCAATGTAATCTATTCTGAAGACGGAATCATTCAAATGCGTGGATTTTCTGTTAAATTTACTGTCGCCCGTATCAACACTTTTTACGAAGTCCTAGACTCTTATAGTTGCCACTATGAATCCTTTACACTGCCACTATGAATCCTTTAGTACAATGGAAGGCCCCCTCAATAATGTGACCAACTTTCTCACTGATGGGAAAGGAAAATGGAAGATTAAACAACGAGAACGGGTAAATTTTTTGCTTCCATGCTGAATTCCACCTCTAAGGCTTGACACTATTTTATTTCTTCTACTCTGTTACCAACTTATCAACATAGTGAGGTAACTAGAGATAGAGCTATTTTGAATTTCTGTCTTCAAAATAATTGACCTACGATAAGGAGTGAAACAAGTGGAGGTCTAGGACATCCTGACCTTATTTATGCACTTTGCCAACTTTCTGGAGTGGAAACTGAAGGAGATGAGGAATGGGTTCACCCTATGAAACCCATTAGTAAAGCAAATTTGAAAACTTATGAATCCCATGAGAAATGGATAACTGGAAGTAGGAGTCAAGAACCTTCTACTAGTAGAGATGTCCCCTCTACAAGTTATGACCTTCCACCTTCTAGCTAACCTACTCTGACTGACATGATGAATGAGTTATGATGAACGAGTCGACCTTACAGCGGAAGAGCATAGAATTAATAAATGAAAGTATTGGAGGTTTAGAACATTGATATGATTACGATATTGAGTACCTTCAAAGACATTCAAATTTTGAGGTAGCTTATTATGAAGCTCAGGCCCGACACTATAGAGGTGAGCCTGATGTTACTTTTCCTGAGTGCCCTCGATATACTCAGTATCAGCCCGATCCACCTGCTGATCAAGGAGATAAAGAAATAGATTGAGATTTTGATAATTGAATGTAATTGATGTACTTGTATTTGTACTTTTATTTCTGTGATCTTTTGTAGTAGAAATGGATGTTTAGGTGTATTTGGACTTTCATTTTTATTATTGTGTTGTACATGGATGTTTTTTAATTTTTGTTATAAAGTTAGTGTGGTAGTTAAATTCACATGTTTAGTATAATAGATGTTGAGTAGTAATTTTTAATGTAATGTGATTTTTATTTCGCATTTTAATTGTAGCTATGTTAGAAAATGTTGTGCTTGTTTAATGTTTTAGTTTATACTTATTTTAAAATTTCAGTTATTACCCATAAATTTCTCTAATGATTTATATGTGTAGAATGCTACTAATATTACAAACTAGGTAAAGTAGAAATTCTGAGAAGGCCTGCAAAAATTTCAGAATGATGAAAATACCTAAAATACTGAGGTATGATTTATATTTATAGTTTTTCTTTCCACCTGTGTTATTCCATATTTAAAAATTTAAGTTTGGGGGAGGGAAGAAAAAGATTAACTATTAGATGTCCTCTATTTAATTATTTTCAAAAATTATTGATATGATTTTATGTAGTGAATTTAATTCAGGTAACTATATTTTTGTAACTATTTAAATCTTATGATATATTTAAAGAAATATTTTTGTAATGAAAATTAATTTTGTAACTTAAGATGTTTGGTATAAGAGAATAAGATTATAGTTAACTATTTAAAGTAAAGGAAACTATATTTTGAAGTATTAAGAATCTGGAAATTCATTTGATAAGAAAGATTGGGGCTCAATGATGTAAAAACTATGAAATATTTATAAGGTAAATGAATGCTTTGAGTTCCAAATTTAAGGAAAGAAAAGTGATGTTCAAAATTTTTAAAGGCTATCCAAATATAGTAATCCTCACTTGAAAAAGGAAAAAAGAAAGGATTGAAAACAATCCCTGAGAAGAAAAGAAAAATATATAGGATTGAAAGCAATACAAATAAAAAAGAGAAAGAAAGAACAAAAAAAGATGAAGGTGAGGAGAAGCTTGAGGATATGCCTAATCAAAAATTGGCTTCACTGGACCTACCTAAAGGGAAAACCTAAATACATTCCTGAACTTATATTTATGGAACAGATCTTTTACTAGTAGGGTTCCCATGAAGTTCCTATCATTTGAATATTCTAA
>NW_018164444.1:41217948-41238460 GCF_001263595.1 Phalaenopsis equestris | reverse complement strand
GGTATTACCGGAAGGTGACCAGAGGAAAATATGTTGAGATTTTCATACCTATTTTATACTGTTTTTTATGATATTGCATTTTAAAGAAAGGTATTTTTGATATTTTATTGCAGGAATGATGAATTAGGGTCATTGGAACAAAAAGATGCAAAAATGAGCGAATTTGCAGCTAAAAGGACCAAAATGTGAAGAATTGAACTAAAGCGCCGATGATGCCATCGACCCCTCCGACGAAGAGATTTTCTCAAGACTCCATTATTAATTCATTAAGAAGGTCCGCCGACGGCGCCCTCGAGGCCGCCGACGGCGAGCTCGGTGGTTATGCCTAATCAGGCTTTGGATAAGGACAAAATTTAAAAGGGATGCTTAGTGCCTCTTGGAAAAGCTCATCCACAACTTTATAAGAAGATTTTGGCTAGTGTAAAAATTGTGAAGAATTCTTTGAGAGATTGTAAGAGTGGAAGGAAAGTGAGAGATTTCTTCCTCCTTGCAGCTTTGAAGAAGAATTTTGAGTGCTATAAAGAAAGGAAGAGATTTAGAGGAACTTCAAGGAGTTTACTTGAGGAGAAATTAGAGATAATTTTATTTATTGTTGTAGTTTGATGAGTTTTATTTTATATATGAATTCTAAGTTTTGTTGTGTTTTCCCCATGAGATCTGAGCAGTTTTCTCTGTCTTTCTCCTTGTCTTGAGATTTGAGAAATGGTGATTTAAATTGGTGTAGCCTATGGAATAGATCTTTTACTAGTAGCGTTCTCATGAAATCCCTATCATTCAATCAAATGGGATTCTCCCTATGTTGTAGAAATCAAATCCCTTTTCAGAACATATGTCTCTCAAAAAGTTTTGACATTTCAATTGGTCAGATTGAAAAGTAAATGAAGATCAAAGTTCAAATCATCAAAATTTATTAACATTTAAAATCGTAGAAAACAAAATCATTTCTTCACAAAACCATATCTCAAAGTAGGGAGAAGGATAAAGAAGACTACTCTGAATTCATGAGAAGGATATGACAAAACATGGATTTCATATATATAAACAAGTTTACAAAAAAAAATAAATAAAGACACAGCTTATCTCTCAATCCTTCCCAAGAAAATCCCTAGAAGTTTGACCGGAAGAAAGTATGTTGAGATTTTCATACCTATTTTATACTATTTTTTATGATCTTGCACTTTAAAGAAAGGTATTTTTGATGTTTTGTTACAAGAATGATGAATTAAGGTCATTTGAGCAAAAAGATGCAACAAGGAACGAATTTGGAGCGAAAAGGGCCAAAATGTGCATAGGGCACCGACAGCGCCATCGACCCCGCTGACGACGAGATTTACCCAAGACTCCAGAATTAATTCATTAAGAAGGCCCGCCGACGGCTCCCTCGAGGCCGCCGATGGTGAGCTCGGTGGTTATGCCTAATCAGGCTTTGGATAAGGACAAAATTTAAAGGGATGCTTAGGCAACTCTTGGGAAAGCTCATCCACAACTTTAAGAGACTATTTTGGCCAAAAATTGAGAGAGCCTGGAAGTCCTGGAGAGTTCTTGGAGGTCAGAAAGGTTCTAATAGTGTGTAAAAATGGTGAGGAATTCTTCGAGAGATTGTAAGAGTGGAGGGAAAGTGAGAGATTTCTTCCTCCTTGCTGCTTCAAAGAGGAATTTTGTGTGGTGTAAAGAAAGGAAGAGATTCAGAGAAACTTCGAGGAGTTTTCTTGGGGAGAAATTAGTGATAAGTTATTTACTTGTTGTAGTTTGTATGACTTTAATTTTATATATGGATTCTGAGTTTTGTTGTCTTTCCCCATGAGATCTGAGTAGTTTTCTCTTTCTCCTTGTCTCGAGATTTGTGAAATGGTGATTTGAATTGGTGAAGCCATGAAAATGTTTAAGAAATTATGATGATCTTTTTACTTTAATCTAAATTTACTTTCAATCCAGCCAATTGATTTGTTAAAATATGTTGAGTTTTAAAACTAAAGTGAAGATTACATCCAAGATTCAGGGGGGTCAAAGCCCTTGGAAGTTGGGTGCAAATAAATAAAGAAATAAGATTATCGGGCACAGAATTGGAGATTTTAGAGTGACAGACTAAAATCCCCAATTCGGTCCTATCGTTTGGGTGCTGAAGTGTAGATGTTAGCCCATAGGTGAGGGGAACGAGGGAGCTCCGAAGTTAGAGCTGGTATCCTCCCAACCTAGCCGCAGATTCAGTAAACAAGCGTAGGATTAGTCAATGTTCTTTATGCCTGGACCAAAGGGTAAAGAATAGGTATGCTCTTATTTGGCACAATAGAACTAATTCACTTTATTCATTCACTATAATTTCTTGACAAGGAGAAGGATTCTTTCTTATGTATTGAATATCACATTTGAACCCTCATTAGTATAATTAGTTATTTAATAGTTATTAAAATTACATATTTATTTCAATTACCTATTAGTGATAGATAAGAAAATTGAACTTCATTGTTGTGATTAAAGTATTGCTTTTCTAAAGTCTTAGTTCGTAGTTCTAATCTTACTCCCTGTGGGATCCATATCTAGGACTCCATTAGAGCCCTATATTATTTGAGTGATACGTATACTTGTGTTGATAAGTATGAATTTACAATTATTGAATATTTATTATGTCCATATTTATCGAATCTATAACTATTATTAAGTTTTGGTACAATTGCTGTGGAATTAAATTTTTTTAGCACCAGTATTAAATACTTATATTTTTAAGCATATATAAAGTCACAGTCAACTATCTTACCTGCTAATAACACAAAGATTGTACATCATGATGTTCCACCTATTGCAGAAAATGGGATTGATTGAGTTGAAAATCTTGGTAACAATGATATCTCTAATTTGCAGTATTTGGAAAAAAGAGCTATTAATAGTTGCATTGAGGCATTACCTCAATAATTAGGCATAATCAAAGGACATCAAGGGGTCGATGTCTTACATTCTTACAATGATGTTAATCCTAAACAAACAATGATTAATGGTGAAGTTGTGCTGGGTGTAACTTCAGATGATCATAATGCTAATGTGGTTTATGAGGAGCTTGTGGAAACAATAAGCTTTGTAGGGCACACTAATGATAATGGACACTCTATTCTTCCTAGTACTATGGTTCATTCTTCTATAGTTGGAACTCATTCTGATATAGTTGATATAAGCACTGCCTTAGATAATGCTACTATAACTTTGGAAAATGAATGGCAGGTGCAAAAGCATTCACAGAAATAGGATAAACATAACATTGAGCTATCTAGACTTAATGCTAGTAATATTATCCAGGAAGGAACTTATCACTCTGATGGGGAATAGTTGGTCAAATCTACTAGATCTTCTAGAAGGGTTGGCTTACAACATCATGATTAATATAATGGTGTGGAATATTAGGGGAGTGGCGGACCCTAACTCCCTTAATAGGCTCAAATATCTATGTTGGGTTCACAAATTACTCATTTTTGCTATTTTGGAACCTTTGCTTCATGGAAATAAACACAGAATCCTTAATAAATTCAAAAGTTATTATTCTTATTGCAACGTTAACAACAAAATTTTTGTTTTACTGGAAGCCCACTGTCACTCCTTCCATTATAGAAGTTGAGGAACAATATATTCTTACTCAAATCTATTTTGAAAGCTTTTAGGGGTGGGGCACTTTTGTTTACTCTAGCTCTTATTTGCATGAAAAAAACTTTCTTTGGCAAAAAATTGAGTTTATTGAAAGTATCACTACTGATAATTGGTTTGTAGGTGGGGACTTTAATATGATCATGAAGCTCATGGAAAGAAAAGGAGGTGGTAGAGTTGAACCTTCTATTATTAATAGGTTTTCTAACTCTGTTTCTAATGCAAGTCTTTATTATGGTTCTCCTTATACTTGGAGGAGGGAATTTCTTTATCAGAGATTTGATCGATTTTTGGCCAATTTGGCTTTTGTAATCCATTTTCTTATTGTGAAAGTTTAACATTTGAGTCATGTTACCTCCGACCATAATCTTAATTTGCTTACTTTGGCATTTACTGTCCAACCGACCATATATCATTTTAAATTTCTAAATGTTTGGACTTCACATGAAGCCTTTCTTAATTTAGTGACGCAAGCTTGGAAATTTGGAGCTGGGAACAATTGGTTTGTTTTGTGGAAATTACATAAGAAGGTGGTGCCCACCACATTAAATGGAATTACCAGGTCTTTGGTAATGTTCACAAAAAATTGCAAGATGCTCAGAATATTGTTGATTCTTTGGAGGCCCAACTTGATGTTTCATCTCATTTGATAGATATTGTTGCTCAGGCTCATGCTGCTTTGTTGGATGCTATTTCCTTAGAGAAAAACTTGCTTAAACATCAAGTTAGGCCTAAGCAACAATATCCAATATTGGACATAAAGTAAATCAACATTCTGATAATGGTACTCAATTCTTTTAGCGCAATAGATGATTGAGAAGTTGGACAAAAAGTGCAAGGGGGGAAACATGGCCCTCAAATTGAACATAAAGAAAACATTTGATACTATTAGTTGAGACTTTATCATTAATATTTAGTAGGCTAAAGGCTTTAAATAGGATTTCTGCTCCCTCATACAAATGTGGTTGTTTAATAATAGCTACAATGTGATGGATAAAGGCAAAGCTCATGGTTTCTTTACTGCTAAAAGGGGCATTAAGCAAGGAGACCCCTTCTCTCCCACTATTTTCAAAATTGTTTTTGATTACCTATCTAGGCTTATTATTAAGTTGCATTTTGAGCATCTTTATCTACAATTCTCCCATAAATCTAAAATTGTGGTGAGCCGCCTTTCTTATGCCGATGATGCCTAATTGTTTTTAAATGCTAGCAAACTTGCTATCAAAGCCACCCTCTCCATGTTAAAGGAATTCCAAAACATTGCAGGTATGATGTTTAACTTAGCTAAGTGCTCCATTTATTTTGGCAAAGGTGCTCCCTCTAACACTCATGCTTGGGATTCTAAATTTACTGGCTATAAAATAACTAAGCTACCTATAAAGTATCTTGGGGTCAACATTCTTAGAGGTAGAACTAGGCAAACTCAGTGGATGAGGTGATTGAAAAATTTAAACTCAAGATCCATGATTTCAAAAATACATTCCTTTCCAATGGGGGTAAGCTCACTTTGTTGAATAGTGTCCTCTACACACTTCCACTTTACACTATGCAATTTCTCAAAACCAAAAGACTACTTAAAAGAATCTTCAAAAAATCTTTAATAAGTTCCTTTGGTAGGGATCTAGATTGTCTAAAAGTTGGACTAATTAGCACCAGACATGCAAACTTCTTGGTGGAGGTGGGCTTGGGTTTAAAACATTGCAACATACTTTTGATATTAACATGTGTAAACTTTGGTTCAAATTTTGGTTGGGGGAGTCACTATGGGCTAAATTCATGCTACATAAGTATTGTAAAAATTTTCATCCTTTTACTCTTTATTGGAGAGTGGGAGATTCTAAGCTATGGAAAGCCATTATTGCTGCACGACATGTAGCTTCTCATTTTATGTTTTGGGACATTGGTGATGATAATATTTCCTTTTGGAAGGATGATTGGGGTATCTCCACGTTTTCTACTTTACCAACTCAAGGTTATGATGTTAATTTGCTGGTCTCAGATCGCTGGATTGACGATGATTGGAACTTAGCAATGTTGAATTCTTTAGTTGGTAAAATAGCTCCTGATATTGCTAAATTCTGATACATGCTCAAGATAATGATTTTCCTCTTTGGAAGCATCATGCTAAAACATCTGTCACTAATTTGCTTTACTCAAATCTGCATTCTATTACACCTTTGAAATGGCCTGTTTACACTTGCCATAAATTTATTTATACATCTATTTGATTTTTCCTTTGGAGACATTTTCATAAACTGCTCCCTCAAATGATATGCTTAAGCTGAAAGAGCTGAAACTTGCCTATTATTGTTATAAATGTGAAAAACATGATGAATCTTTTAATCACTTATTATTTGAATGTACTTTTTCCAAAGAGGTTTGACATCGTATTGGGTGCTACTTTGGTATCATTTGGCCCACAAATCTGACTTTCAAAACATTTATTGGGATTTGGAAGGACTTTGACCCTTCTTTAAACAAGCATTTTTTACTTTCTTGTTATTGTCTTATGGTTTATCTGGATGGCTAGGAATAGTAAAAAATACGAAGCTTCCAGTCACACTCCCTTTACCACTTCTATTTTAGCAATGGCCTATTTCAAAAAGGCTTGGAAGTCCTCCATTGGACATGATGCCTATCCCACTGTGGTTAGGGGTAGGAAACCCATTTTGATTAGATGGGCACCACCACCCCATGGTTGGTTTAAGGTTAATGTTGATGGTAGTTTTTCCAATGCCTATACCGGTATGGGAGGGTTGATCAGAGATGATACTGATAGGTGTATTACTTATTTTGCTTCACCTTGTATTGCTAATTCTTCACTTGAGGTTGAGACCTTTGCTGTGCTTGCTGCACTTCATACTGTTATCTCTTTCAATTTAAATGGCATTGTTGTGAAGATTGATTCTGAAATACTATTTAACTTTCTATTGACAAAGCTCAAACCATCATGGTATATCATAACTTTCCTAAGAATAATTTTGTATATTATAGAAAGGCATCACCTTAATATACTATATTCATTCACCTATAGAGAAGGGAACCAATCTGCGGATTGGCTGGCTAAATGAAGGGAGCAAAGTGCTACTGTTGGTGATACTCCTCCCCCTTTACTGCATAAACTTATTAAAAGTGATCTGGAAGCCCCTTATGTTTGATTTTAATATGCTACCTCTTATGTTGGGCTCCTTTTTGTGTACCTTGGGACTGGTTTTGCCTATTTTGGTTTGCTTTTTTCCTGTTGCTGGAGCTATTATTTGGATAGGTTATAGAGGAGCTATGGATGAAACCCTTTTAGTTTAGGGTCCATAGTTTTGGGTATATTATGGTAGTTTATGTTGCTTTGGATTACGGAAGATTGATGGCATTAATTACTGGATTGGACAATCTAAGTTGACTGAACACTGCTTGGCTTGCATTTTTCACTTGGTCAATAAATCAGCTGATGTATTTTATAGTTCTAGTGCATCAATTTGTTTCATCTCTGGGCTTACTAGTTCTATCATTGGCTACCGTTGTCAGAATGTGCTCATTATTGGAATGGTTTCTTGGATTAATCTCTTATTTCTAAATATAGATAGTAAGGGAGTTGGTTCGAAAAATCCACATTTTTTATTGGGGTTTTGGATGTTTGCTGGAATGATGCTTTGGTACAAGATTTCATTGTTGGACAATGTGTTGTATTTGGGTTTAACTGCTTGGGATTTCTATGTGGAACAGGACTTCAGTAGTGTTGCAGTTACTATAAATTGCACTTCTTCGCTATTGCTATTGATTTTTGATACAAGTTTTGATTTTTGCTGCCTCTTAATACTCTTTCTGGATTGGATGGTAACTAGAAAGCACTTTGATGGATGGCACCTAAACCTTCATAGTGCTATATTACTCTTTGCTTTAGTGCTGATATTACTCTTTGCTTGATGCTACAATGGGCGTTTAGTATTTAGATACAGTTTATATCTACTCTTCACAGTTTCTATGATTCATGGAACACTATATTCTGTTGCTACAGGACACTTAAGTACCCTGATATCATTTGATTTTTTTTTATTACTGCATTAACTGGTTTGAAAAGAATTGTCTGTTGCAACCTCAAGATGACTTGGCATAAATTTTCTTTACTGAATGCAGATTTGGTTTGGGTTTGTTGCTAATCTCATTGGACTTTGCACTCATTGCTATGATTTGTTCTTCCATACTGTGGTTGACGAAATTTTTTGGTTTACATGTAAATTTTGGGTATACATTTTCTTTTAGTATATATTTTGAGTATATTTTGATTTTTTTGAATGGAGTTGTAATGTGGATAGTAGAACTCCTAGAAGCATATTGTATTTAATTTTGTTTTTAGTTGGGGATCCACTATCCATCTCTTTTACCCACTTTTTCTTTATTAACGTGTAAGGAGCCAAGAGTTTCTTTTTCAATTAAAAAAAAGTAAATTAACTGTCTTTCCGATGCGGGCGATGGGATTTTGATTCTGGTGGCTAACAGCTTCCAACGAGCAACTCCTAAACCTTTTAGGTGTCAAAAAAGGAGTAAGACATCCGATTCTGATTCTTTGAGATCAGTTTTAAGACTACTTTAATTAGAGTAAGGCATATAATTCTCAAATCAAATATTTGAGATAGGTTTATGACCACCTTAAATGGAGTAAGGCATCCTATTCTCATTCTTCAAGATTGGTTTTAAGACCAACTTAAATGGAGTAAGACATCTGATTCTCAACTCAAATCTCTGAGATAGGTTTAAGACAACCTTAAATGGAGTAAGGCATCCCATTCTCATCTTTCAAGAATAGTAAATGGAGTAAGGCATCCCATTCTCATCTTTCAAGATTAGTTTTAAGACCACCGTAAATGGAGTAAAGCATCCGAGTAAGGCATCTGATTGTCAACTCAAATCTTGAAGATGGGTTTAACACCACCTTAAATTGAGTAAGGCATCCTATTCTCATTCTTCAAGGTCAATTTTAAGGCCACCTTAAATGGAGTAAGGCATTTGATTCTCTACTCAAATCTTTGAGATAGGTTTAAAATAACCTTAAAGGGAGCAATGAATTCAATTCTCAAGTCAAGTTTGAGATAGGTTTAAAATAACCTTAAAGGGAGCAAGGAATTCAATTCTGAAGTCAAGTCTTTGAGATAGGTTTAAAACCACCTTAAATGGAGTAAGAAATGGAGTAAGGCATTTGATTATCTATCCAAATCTTTGAGATAGGTTTAAGACCACCTTAGGTTGAGTAAGCCATCATATTCTCAAATCTTTGAGATGGGTTTTAAGACAACCTTAAATGGATTAAGGCATTTGATTCTATGAAAAATTTCTTCGAGATAGGTTTAAGCCCACCTTAAACAGAGTAAGACATCCTATTCTCATTGTTCGAGATTAGTATTAGGACACTCAAACTTCAAGAAAGGTTTAAGACCACCTTAAATGGAGTAAGCCATCCTATTCTCATTCAAGGTATGTTTTAAGACCACCTTAAATGGAGTAAGGCATCTGATTCTCAACTTCAATCATTGACATAGGTTTAAGGTCACCTTAAATGGAGTAAGGTATCTAATTCTCAACTCAAATCTTTGGGATAGGTTTAAGACCACCTTAAATTGGGTAAGGCATCCTATTCTCATATTTTGAACTATGTAGGTGACCAAACTAATTGGAGTAATGAATCTGATTCTCTTTTTGGGGTTGACACCTAAATTCCAATTCTCTTTTCGGGGTAAGTACTTAAATTCTTATTCTCACCCTCCCAATTTATTGCAATCAAAATCAAAATTTTCTAATAATCGAATTGAAAATGAATCTTTATTAGGACCATCATGGTAAGTTTCAAAATTCCTTTTCTTCTTATCCCCAACGTGAGTTCTGAATCCTCAATTTTGATCGAGTATTCACTTGCCAATTCCCTAGCGGAAATTATTATCACTCAATTCTACTCTTCGTTCTAGGTCTGTTGACTTAGAAGTCTGTGTTAGTTTATTTGATCTCGTCGGTCAATGCCAATACATGTGGTGTGCTTGCCCGACACACCCCACTTATTGGGGGTCCATTTGTTGAACTCACTTTTGGTTGAGGTCTAGTTTTTCCTCTTTAGTATCCTAGGGTCTAGCCACAGGATTTTCCTCTTGACTATTCCTAGAGGACTAGAAAAGAACCCTCACAACTAGAAATTCCAAACTCTTCTTTGCTTAACTTAAAGTTCCACATGTTGGTCCTAACCTCTAGGGTTTAGTTAAGACCAATATTTGGGGGACCCAAAGTAGAAGATTCCATTGGTCTCTAGCTCAAGTAGGGTGATTGACACGCCAATTTTACCAAAATACCAAGTTTAGCTTTTTCACCCAAATCTTCCCAATTTACTAAAATGTCCTTGAAACTCCAAAATTGGCCAAAATTACCCAAAATACCCAAAGTTGTGCAAAAATCATGTTAAACCATTTCAAACTGACCGAATTACCCAAAACATCCCAAAATTTCTAAAATTACCAAAACACCCCTAATTTGGCAAAAATACCCTTGGTGACTCCATTTCTCCCAAAACCTCCAAAATCACTTAAAATGTTCCCAAAATCAATTTGAAACATTCCATTGAACTCAATTTGATCAATTTAACCAATTTTGACCAAAAGCCCCAAATTGTTTTTAAAGGCCCCATTGCCCCAATTCACCCCCAATATGCACCGATTTGATCAAAATTTCTTCCAATTTCAATTCTAATCTCAAATTCATCATACTAAAGCTTGATTGTGACTAAAGCCAACCCTAATTGACCCAAATTAGATTCTAATTTCAACAAAAATAAAAAAACTCCAATTTGACCCAAGACCAAAATCTCACTCAAGTGAACCCCCAAATCCATCCAATTGCCCCAATTTTGCATCCCCAATTTTGCATCCCCAATTTTGCATCATAAACTCTTCAAAACATTTTACCACATAAAATTGAACCTTCAATTGGCCTTGGTCAAGGTTCAATTTCAACACAAAACCAACTTGAACCAAAATCCCCAATTTTACCCCAAATTAACCATATCTCCAAATTTAACTCAATTGAACCCCCATAACCTCAAAACTTCCACTCAATTTCTATCCAAAACTCTTCATCATAATTATTAATACCAATTTGAACAATCAATTGGGCCTTATCCAAACTAGCCCAACTCAAACCCAAGTCTAGCCCAACACCTCCAAAATTAGCCAAATGTCCAAATCATTCGAATTGAGGCTCCAAATCAATTCAAAATCACTACAAAACTTTTTTAAACCCTTTATGACAATCATATTCACCAAGGTTCTCAATAAATTGAATCCAATGTGATGGCTAGTCCAACCCAACCCCAACTGAAGCCAATTTGACCCAAATTGAACCATGCACTAAAATTGACCAAGCCATGCCAAATTGATCAAACTGAAGACTCTACAACCACCTTCTGAACTCTAGTGACAAGGCTGGACTCACCTAGCCTACCCTACATGGGATATGAACAAATTGTCCCTTGATGAAGGGAATTTCACCCCATTATTAGCCTAACTCAAAATATCCTTGCCATCATGTATTGTCATTAGTGTTTAACCATCATTAAGCACCCTCTGGTCTCTCTGAGCCCATAAGTGACTAAAATCTAGCCAGGCACTACTTCAACCACCAGAAATATCCATCCCAAGGGCACCCATAATGCCTAAAACCAAAAATTAAACCTCCCTGAGTTGGCAAAGTCCCATTGGCCATTAGAGCCTTCCCCCCCCCTTCCGACCTTAGCAAGCCTTAGCAACCAATTCCAAGCCCTGAGCTCCACCAGACAGCCATGGCTATAAATGGAGCTCTCCATGGCCAAATGGAAGAGTTCTTGAAACCTTGGGGAAACTCTGCCAAAATCTCACCAGAGCCTCTCCAAACCATCCTTTGTTCAACCCCCTTGCTCTCAACCTCTCACATCCACTCCACAGAGCCAATTTCTTCATTGAAAATTGCCCCAAAACCGTGACAGATTTCTCCACAGCTCCACAGTGAACCAAACTCTAAGTAATTGTGCACACACCATGCCCTGGAAGAGAGAAGCAGATTCCCTATAAAAGCCCCATCATAGAGAGCCTCTAGCATAGCTCTAGACCAACACCTGAAATTGACCTTTGTCGAAATCATCCCTAGAAAATTCACCATAGCCCAGGACTCCATCTGGAGGTTTGCTAGACTCATTCAAAGATACAATATCCATCCGTTTGTGGCCTCTCCTCTCAGATAAAGGTATTGAACATTAACGCTAAACCGAGCTTCATTCAATTTTCCATATGTATTTATTGCAAATTCATTTCGTATAAGTCGTATGGTGTTTTCATCTTGAGAAGAGGAAGGCTTAGGAACAAACCTAAAGTGTTTTGGTTGAGTCTAGCTCGTGACCTTGAGGTTTTAATGTGGATGGATTATGGGTTAGGTCATTCGAGGATGATGAACGAATGTCGTTTGATTGCTTGTTTATTCTATGGATGGTCATAATGGAGCCGAACAAGGAGATCATACATGAACTGTGAGACATGTGGTGCTGAGGTGGCTGGTGGCATTGAATAGCAGAGCGCCGCTTGCAAAGTTTGACACGCCGTAGTTTGAGGTGGCACTGCTGGTTTAAGTAGAAAAATCAGGATTTATTTGATTTATTTAAATCTCACATCGTTGAGAAATCATAACTTTGAATAGAAAAATCACAAAAATAAATTAAAAATACCCACTTGCTTAGTGAATAGAGAAGAATAATGTGCACCAAATATAAAAATTATTTGATTCATTTAAAATTTAGTTAAATGATCTCATGCCAGAGGCTATGTTCTCTAATTTTTCTGAGGTCAGAGGACATCTGCGTGCTCCTAACCCTAATTTTCAAGCTAAGTGGCTATTTTGGCTTAAATTAATTATATAAATAGAAAAGTCACCTGGAAAATTATGGCACAGATTTTAGTAAGTTTCCTGTGGTTAGAGAAGCTAGGAAATCTGATATGATGGTTTGAATAATATTGTACATTTCTGTATTTAATTAATTTTTTATTATATCTTGTACTAATTTTTTATATCTTGTACTAATTTATGTAAATTAAATATGAATAAAAAATCAATAAAATCAATTCCACATTGTGCATAAAAAATCATGTTAATACATAGTAAAAATTTTAAAATTATTTGATTAAGTTTAAGCACTAAAGTTGATTTTTTTAAGAAACATTGTACTGTTGCACAAAAATAATTATAGTAAATTAAATACACTTATGGAAATCATGAAAAGTTGTTTTTTGAGTTCCTTATGATCACGAGCACTTAGGAAAATAAAAATTATTCCTGATAAAATACTTGATTTTTGAGCTATATTTTGAATTAAAAAAATTAAAAATTATTTAAAAATTCTAAAAATACAAAATGATTCAAAATGTTCCTACTTGTTTTCTAATCCCAAGGGTAAAGTGGTAATTTTAGATTTTGGTACCTCAATCAAAATTTAGGATTAATCAAAGGGAAAATAGGTAATTTTGATCCTAATGAATATGTTCGGATGGTTGAAACATAATGGGTAGAAGGTTGAAAACAACCTGTCACCTTTCCATAATAAAAATAACATTATAACTAGTCAAACTATCAAGATTTGGAAGTTAATCAAAATCAAATGATTTCCAATTGTTGGGCTTAAGCTAGGGAGATGATGTTTCATATATGATTAAGTCCACAATTAATGATGATCTGACTTCTATTAATCAAAATCTATATCACCTAAATTAAAATTTCAACATTTGCTAATCTTTCTCATATTAATTTTATTAATGGACTTGGTGGTGGTCTAGGCTTGATGTTTGAATTCATTTTGTAGGATTTAGAAGGATAACATGATTGATGATAAACACTACTAAGTGGTGCAAGGCTAACTTTAGTGGTGTGTACAAAATCTTTAATAACCTAAACTTGCCTTAAGGGCATTCACCCATATAACTTTTAAGTGAAATATCAACTGATTGATTGAGTACCCTATCCTTAGTTGATTAAAATGTAAAGATTCACCAAGTAATGGGGTAATTTTAATTTGACCTGAGATCATTAATGGAATAATATGATAAGTTCAAAATGAACTCAAATGTTTCAAGAGATCTTTAAAGCATCTGGGGTCACTCTGTTAACACTTTGGAATCTCTTAGATATTTTGAAGGATAAATTGAAATTGCTATATTTAATTCTAAAATTATCTACTAAGATCTTTCGGGACGAAATAAGTCATTCTTGAAGGTTTTTTAGTTACAACTTCAACAATTCTTAATTTTTGCAAAATTATATACTTGTTGTGAAAGCTAATCTTTCAGCGGGCGAGAAGATGGTAGGTACACTTTTAATAGTGTCATTTAATTTCTGTCATTGTAATTTCTACAATTTACTTTTGCTGCAAAATTTTATAACTACTTGGTTGTCCACTTTCTTTTATTTGCAAAAATCAAAACCATTTTAAAAAATCCAAAAAATTGTTTCAGAGGTAATCATAAATTCTTTGAAATCTCAACTAAAATGTCCTTTTGAATTTACGGGAGTCCCTCGGAGTAGGTCACCCACGGTTTCTAATGATATCTCCCTATTTTAAATGGGTTTCATAACTCGTTTAAGCTATAGCTAAGTAAATTCAAGAGAAAATAGATATACCATAAAGAGGGAACAGTGGGATCCTAACCAGTGTAGCTCTAATCAATTTCAACATCCCCCATGATGTTTAAATAACCATAACCTTAGGAAACACTTAATTTGACATCAAGAATTAACACATTAGAGAACATAAATGTGCTACGACAAGGAGATTGGAATTAGCATTATGGGCAACACGACCATCGTCAACAGCAAAACATGTCAACACCAGCTAAACCATTCCTTAGAATTTAAAAATCGAGCCATAAGGTTTTGAGGTCGTCCACCTAAAGCGACATAAATCCTTAACTTTTTTATTAAGCCTTCTGACAATCATGCCGTGCAATAAAAAGACCTAACTTGTTTTATGATTCTGAGGTTATCATTCATCACGACCTAAATCCTCACATCTTCCCGGCTATTTGTTTGATCTTCTCACACGAATGTAAGCCCTGATTAATGAAATTAGCTGGATGAAACATTTAAATAATTTCTTCCTCGAAATTGAATCCAAACCATAGGATAGATTGGAAAGTCACCGAGGGTTTCACTAGGATCCGTGACATCCCCTAGTTCTTCTTCCTCTAAATTTCATAATAAATGTTCTAAATTTGAGTCATTCTCATTTCACACCTCTTTTGTCCGATCTCTTTGAAAAGTCATATCCCTTTGGAATTCCCTGAAAAAAAAATCTCCTAATTTTTATTTTCTTTGGTGAATTTGGTTATATAGGATGTAATTAACTATAAGGGCTTGCCCTTATAGAAAACTTTTCAAGAACTCAGCTTTATATAAACCTTATTTAATTTTTTATTAAATAAAGAAATTTGTCGGGTACTATAAAAGATTTTGCAAGCCAAAAAAATATCATAAATTCTTTAGTTTATTTAATCGAGCCTCACTAGTAAGTAGTGTATCTATTCTTTGAGATCGATGCATTACTTCCAGTGTTAGACTCATTAATTAAAACTACTAAGGATATGAGATCGGTTCGATCTCTTTTTTTTTAACTTTAAAATTCTACTTTTGTTTCAATTTGTTTATATACATATATAAATTAAATTAAACCGGGTGTCGAGATTCCCATTTCGGCGACTGACAATCCAACTTTTAAGTGTCGATAACTACATACCATAGTTTATTTTAAAAATATTTTTTAAAATATAGTCTATTGAGAACAAATAAAGCTTAGTTTTAAATAGTTTTTCTCGCTCCCCCGAAGTTAAATTTCTAAATTGTTTAAAACATTTAATGCACAAATGTAGGTAGGAAGACTGTTTTTCAAAATTTATTCCTATTAAAAGTTCTAAGTTTGAATAGTAAACAAATATAAAGAGTAAAGGCAGGTGTGTAGCAGAAAGTAATTCTCAATTAAACATGTTATAACATGATGATTTTCTAAGTAAAGGACTAATTTCGCACACAAGCATGCATATATATAATCTAGAACATAAAAGAAAACAAAATTACAACTTTAAAAATAAGTACAATGATAAAGATCAAGGCGGCTGAAGGAGCTCTGCTAGGTTTTTGGTGAAATGAAGATCCTCTGGTGCTGTCTGGCGGCGCAAGGTTGTTGCTACTGGGATTTCTGGTTTAGTTCCTCTAAGAGGGGTTTTCTTGAGGCTGATTATTGTTTTTAATCTTTATTGGGTCTTTAAACAAGCTTAAATTTAGTTATTGTTCCATTGAAGGTGGTTGGGAGACACTTTTAGCTCTTTTACATTCTTCATGGCTTTTCCTATTGATGTGGACACAAATGCATAGTGGACTAGGGCCACATATGAAGGAGTGGTTGGTAAACCTAATGATACCCTCAAAGATCCTGAAAACTTAGTTTTTCCTCAGACTTTATATGATGCGGCTGCGGATAAAGGAACATTTCCCTGCATTCACCCTTTACTGATCAAAGATGGGGAACCTACCATCTTCTTCTCTGAGCAAGACATGAAAACACTCAATGAGGAGGTGTAGTTTACTCTGGTTGGAAAGATCATATTGGGTCATCCAAAAATGGAGTTTGTTAGAAATTATTTTAAATAACTGAATTTTATTGGGGAATGGATGGTGGGATTACTATATGGGTGGCATCTGTTAATACAACCCACTGTGGAGGAAGATTGTGCTAGATTGTTTGCTAAACAATCTATTATGATAGCTGGAACTTCCATGAAAGTATTGAAATGGACCCCAGGATTTGATTCTGGCGAGGACCCTCCTATGGTTCCTCTTTGGTTTAAATTTTTTGGGCTTCCTCTTCAATTCTTCAATCTTAATGCTTTGATCAGCATTGGTTGAGCTTTGGGTACACCACTTAAGGTGGATATTCCTACTTACAACAAAGTCAGGCCTACCTGTGCAAGAATACTTATTGAGAGGGACATCACCCTCCCTGAATAGAAAAGAGTCTGGATTGGGACTGAAGAAACCGGATTCTAGCAAAAAGGGGTGTTAGAGCAAAAACCTTACTATTGCCAACATTTTAAAATGTTTGTACATACTTTAGATAGGAGTTATAGACTCCATCTAAGAGGAATTCTAATACAACTTAGCAGGAAGCTCCCCATGCTGTGAAGGTTGTCAAGCCCATAGTAGGTGAAACTCTTATTACACGGAAATCATTTAGGGACCCTCTTGGATCTATTTCTACTTAATATAATACCCCAGTTTCAAAATCCTTAATTCCCATTAGGAAGGAAGCTTATCATGTGGAGATTGTATCCCCACCTTCTACAGATCCTGTGCTCCCTTGTGGGAATGTGGCTGAGGGTTCCCCTCCCCACACTACTAACCACCCCCCAATAGTCCCTAAAACTGATAATAATTGAATTGTAGAAAACTTTGAAAGAGTATTGGCACATCCACACTTTTAAAAAGAAGAAGAAACAAACTACTGAGCTTCAAAAGCTCCAAGAAGGATTATCTACTTTGACACAAGGAGGTGGATCTAAGGGGATGACTGGCTCTTCCCCTAAGATTACTAGAAGTAGAACTAGATCCAGATCACAAATTTTACCTAACCCCTCCTCAAAAGATGATTAACTTTCTATGGTGGAATATTAAGGGAATTGCTTTTCCCCTATCCCTTGAAAGAATTCTACATTTGAACAAAAAATTTCATCTTTGGTGCATTGTTATTTTTTAACCTATGGTTGATTAGTATTCTCAAAGACTTATTATTAATTTCATTAGTTTTACTCATTGTGCTAACAATAATAATAAGATTTGGATATTTTGTAGAATGGAAATCACTTGGAAGGTACTAGTGGACCACCAACAGTTTGTGCACATCTCTTTTCTAATAAATGGCCATATGGGGCAGGCCTCTTTTATTTATGTTGGTTGTAAAAGGGAGGACAAAAAAGAACTTTGGGGTGGCATTCATAGCATCAGTAAACATATGAACTCCCCATGGCTGGTAGGTGTAAACTTAAGTTGTATCTCTTCTTCTGCTGAGATAACTAAGGGTGGGTCCCCCAATCTCTCAAAACTGACTCTTTTCTCTAATAATATTCAATAAGCTGAGTTGTTTGATCTAGGCTTTGAAGGACCTGTAATCACATGGAAGAGGGGAAACATATGAGAAAGATTTGATAGAATAATCGTAAATGATCTTTGGTACGCTCAGTTTTTGATGACCTATGTTACTCACCTAAGCCTAGCTGATTCAGACCATAGACTTTTACTGGTCTTTATTACTTCTCCCTGTACCCCTGAGCAGCCTCCCTTTCAAATACATCAATATGTGGTCTACCCACCAGGATTTCATACAGATTGTTTCTACGAATTGGAGTGGGGTGAATAATCCCGACCCCATGATCAAACTTTGTATTCTTCAAATCAGGACAAGTAAAGCCCTTAGAAGGTGGAATTAGGATTCTTTTGGCAATGTCTCAAAATTAGAGATCAAATAGAAAACCTTTCCCTCTAGGATTTAGGAAAAGGGAATGAAAATCTTTGGTTCGACCATTGGTGTCCAGAGGAATGGCTCACTCCTGTTTTTAACCCCCCTGATACACACATTGATGTAGCTAATTGCAGGGAGGATGATCGTTGGTCTCTCCCCAAATTAAGTACAATTCTATTGGAATCATTCATTACTCATATCTCAAAATTACCTTTTGATAGGGGTAGACATGATAGAATCTTCTGGTAGGTTCATGCTAATCAAAGTATCACTAAAGCCATTTATTCCAAACTCTTTTGTTGGGATGAGGTCTCATGGGGGGATGTTACCTGGAATAATTTCCTGTCTCCATCTATGTCATTTTTTAGCTGAAGTTCATAACTTATTACAATATGTCATTTTTTAGCTGAAGTTCATAACTTATTACCAACTGATGATATTTTCAAAATGAAAGGATTAAGAGGCCCTTCTATATGCCATATGTTCTTGCAAAAGGAGGATTCCATTCCTCATCTATTTTTTATTTGCAAATTTTCTCAGGATGTTTCAATTAAACTGTTTACACACCTAAATGTGAGCAAATCCAATTTTTAGTGGGATCATTTACAGAAGTGCTGGTATAGGCCTCCATTCTTTTTTTGGTTGCTTGGTTCATTTGGATGGCCAGAAATCATGCTAAATCTGAGGGCAAGCTATCTTTTGTTATTGTGGTTATGAGAAATTGCATGTCATTTCTCCAAAAACTGATCCAACACAGACAATTCCCTAATATTTTCTCTTCTTCTCTTAGAATTTCTTCTCATCCCCTTATCTGCAAAGTGTTTTGGAGGCCTCCTGTTCCATCCATTTTAAAAATTCATTCTGATGGGAGTTTTTCTGAATATGGTACTGGTGTGGGAGGGATCTTCAGAAATCACTATGGGAAGTGCCTAATCTTCTTCCATGCTCTTGTAATTGCATTTGATGTATTGGAAACTGAACTCATTTTTGTGTATTGGGCACTTATGCTTGCAGTAAAGACCAACTGGACTCATCTAAGGATTGAGGGGGATTTGACCATACTAATTAATTTGTTAGAGCATGAGAGATAGTCTTCTTAGCAACATTACTACTGACTACAAAAATCAAATTGGTGAGCTCCCAGATCAGAACACAATTTTCATTCAACAATAGAGAAGGGAACAGACTTGCTAAATGGCTTGCTAGTTATGGGTGTCAGCGTTATTTCGGGTTGGTTTGTGGGGTTGCCCGTAAGAAGCTGTCAGTCGCCGGAATCAAAATCCCGTCGCCCGCTTCGGAAGGACGTTGAAGTATGAAATCAAACTGACCCCATATTTTTCATAGTTTAAAATGAAAGAGCATTGTACCTCAAATCCTATATCCATCCCAAAGAATAAACACAAGACTTGAGGATGAGGCTCGATCAAATAAACTAAGAAAAGTATGACGTCCGTTTGGTCTGCGAAACCTTTGTATTTGCCGACAAATTCCCCTATTTAATATAAAGGATTAAATAGGGTTTATATTAAGCTGGGTTCGGGCATGCTTCTTATAAGGGCAAGCCCCTATAGTTAATTACATCTTAAATGACCAAATCCACCTAAGAAGACTATCGATAAAAATTAAGAAACATTATCTTCAAGGAATTTCAAGGGGTAGGACTCTTCAACGAAATCGTACATAGAGGTGAAAAATGGGATTGGCTCAAATTTAGAACATTTTATTGTAGAATCGAAAGGAAGAATAACTAGGAAATATCATGGATCCAAAGGAGAACCTCAGTGACTTCCAAAGCTATCCTAATGTTTGGCTTCAATTTTGAAGAGAAATATTTAGGTGTTTCATCCTGCAAATTTTATTAGTTAGGGTTTACAATCATGTGAAATGATCACACAATAGCCTGGAAGATATGAGCATTTAGGTCGTGACAAACGACAACCTCGGAATCCTAAAATGAGTTAGGGCTTATATTGTATAGTAGGGCTATGCAAAGGCCTAAAGATAAGGTGAAGATTTACGTTGCCTAAGCTAGCAAACTCGAAGTCCTATGGATTTTTTGTTTAAGTCTAAGGAGGGAAGATTGATTTAGCTGGGGAAGACAGGTTTTGCTGTTGAAGATGCTCGTGCTTCCCACCATGCTAGCTCCAAGCTCCTTGCTGTGACAAGTTTGAGTTATCTAGTGTGTAAAGTTGTAATGTCAAATCAGGTGGCCCTATGGTTGAAGTTGTTTAAATTTTATGAGGGCATATTAAAGTTGATTAGAGCAACACCGGTTAGGATCCTACGATTCCCTCATTCTAGCATCACTATTTTCTATTGGATTCACTT
>NW_018164444.1:41217577-41217823 GCF_001263595.1 Phalaenopsis equestris | reverse complement strand
CTCTTTAACAACCGTATGTTACCTCCTCCGAGGGATTCCCGATCATCCGATAGAAATGACTTAATTTAGTTGAAGTTGTAGTTTTGTGTGATGTTTGTGATTAAATTTTGAGTTATTTTATATTCTGAACGTTGTGGCGGTGAATTTTATTTTGGTTGATTTTAGTTTTGGTTTTGGTTATGGTTATGTGGCTCTCCTGATGGTTTTAGATGTCATGCAGGGTGTCCTCTTTGATTAGCATGCAAA
>NW_018164444.1:41213841-41217482 GCF_001263595.1 Phalaenopsis equestris | reverse complement strand
TTTAAACTTATTATATTGCTTAATGGTTCATCCTGCAAAAACCCTTATTACTCAGTGAGCACTGATGTCTCAACTATCCCCAAGAATAGGGTAATTATCACTTATCATTTAATTTGAAAATTATGTGGGTGAAGACCCTTAAAGAGGCAAGTTAGTGCAATTTGAACACTTAGCAAAATTTTTAAACCTAATTGGGCTTAGTGGTGTTTCAAGGATGTTTGATTTAATTATTTTTATTTCTCTAATCCTTGTTTAATCAATTTTTTATTTAGCCTAAGTCACCACTAAGCCCTTAAGACCTAGGTGAGTGTCTTGATTAGTTTTGAAAAGGGTTAAGCTTTAAGTGGTCATGATTCATGATTTGGATTTTATTTGAAAATTAAGATAGAGGTATTAAATTGATTAATTATTAACTTCAAAAGTCATACCCCTAAGTCTACAATCATTTAATTTTAATAAACTTCCAAATTTTAATAATTTAGAAATTTATAAACTTATCTTTTCAATGAGGAAAGTGAAATTGGATTCTACCAACTGACCCCTTTGTGTTTCAAGCATCAAATAAATTGATTAAGATCAAAGGTTACCCATTCCCCTCTTTGAATTAGGCCTAAATGTTAATTATGGCAAGATTTCCAAAATTACACATTTGCCCCTAAGGCTCTAACATTTCATAATTTGTCAAATTCAATTCAAATGACTTTGAAATTTTTATCCCACCTCATTCATGGGTCAATTAAGACATCAGAGGAGAAAGTGTGACTTTTCAAAATTTAATTTAATTTATATAATTGTTTTAATGCAAAAATAGGATTTTTTCAAAATTCCTAACTTAACCAAGGTAAATTATAATCCCTTGAAATTTTTACTGGAGGTAAACCTAGACTAGAGAAGCTCTTGAATCAAACTTCATAATTTTTTGAATTCTCTGTGATTTATTAGAATTATTTTATTTTCTGGATTATTTAATAAAAATAAAATATTTTGGGAGGTGAAAATTAAGTTTTCAATTTTTGAAAAATCTCTCTAAGGTCCGAGAACTTAGAGGAGCAAATTTTATATTTTTTTTAATTTTTCCATGATTTAATGGAATTATTTTAGTGAAAATTCATTTTTAGCCTTTTAAAAATTATTCTTAAGCTTTGAAATTCAATATCTTTTTTTGGAAAATCACAAAAAATATTATAATTATTCCTAAGTGATTAGGAAGAAATTTAGAACACTTTCATGAGTTTTATTATTTTTGTGATTTTTATGAATTTTTAATTATTCAAATATTTAAAATAGGCTAAAAATAAAATTTTTATTTTAAAGATCATTTTATTTTTAGAAAATTCCCCTGATTATAGAGAACTCAAAAAACTAAGTTTCATAATTTTTTGAGTTATATTTTGATTTTTAAAAATCATTTAAGTGTTAAAAGTGGTATTTATCTTTAAAAATCAACTTAAGGTGTCAAATGAACTCAACATATTTTTGAAATTTTTATGATTACTTCTCTGGATTGTAAGTCACAGTGGAAATCAAAAATCAAGTCATTTAAATGTTTAAATTTTTCAAAATTTATTATCTTAGTGATTTAGTATTTGTAAAATTTAAGGACATTTTAAATGACTTACATGAAATCATTTACAAAGGTTTCTCTAGTCATGGTGGACCTTCCAAAATTTTCTTAGGATTTTATAACCAATATGCTAATTTCCATGATTATTTTAAAGAAATAATGTGAAGTAACTTGAAAAATATGGATCTCAGTATAGGAACCTCTTATGACTTTGGAAAAATCAACGAATAATTCACCTGACAGAGGCTACAACATGCTAAAATTTCAAACCAAGGTGATGTGCCATTATGCATGGAGAATCAAATGATTCAAAATAGTGTTTAATTAACTAAAAATAAAATATGCATAACATGGTCTTGAAATTTATTCCACATTATTCTCCTTTGTTCACTGAGCAAGTGGGTATTTTTATTTTATTTTTGTGATTTTTCTACACAAAATTATGAATTTTCTAAGTTAAGGGTATTTAAATAAAAAAAACCCTATTTATCTATTTAAACATCGCGTGCTGACTAGATCCTAGGCAGCTCCAAAGGCATGCGTGGCGCGCTCTGGTTGGACGTCGCCGTCCACGTAGTGGCTGACTCAGTCTGCGGTTTATGTCCCGAAGAGCTGTCCGACTCGTTCTCCTTCCTTCATTTGATACACGCTTGATCGAATGGCTCCCCTTCATCATCCCCGACAGAATGATCTCATGCCCGTTCACACTGAAACCTTAAGATCTCAGCTTAGAATCAACCAAATCACTTCGGGTTTGATCCTATGGACTCGTCTAAGTGAGGCGAACACATCCATATGGTTAAGGTGCCTTGAAATCAAGCTTAAGTAAATGGAGAATCAAAATAAACTCGGGAGGAGGAGAGGTTTTATACCTTTGCTCCGAGAAGGGAGGCTTTGATCAGAGGCACTTGGCACGTTCATTATGAATTCGACTAAGCTCGATCTCGGGTGTTGGTCTAGAGCTTTGGTAGAGGCTTTGTGGAAGGGGGGTTTGATGGGGCTTTTTTGATGGGGCTTTAGCTTCTTTCACTATTGTGAAGGTGTGGGTGAAGTTAATTTGTTTTTGATGGACTGGGGTGGTGTATTGAATTTTGTCCTGATTTCCGGAAAGGTTTCAAGCTCAAAATTAAGCTCCGGCAATGGGAATGGATGAGGGAAAATGGTTGAAATGCACTGATGGGATTTTAGGGAAGCTCTATGTTATGTTTGGAGAGGCCTCTCTAAGGAAAATTCAACACTTCGAGTTTTTATAAAAATTTCCATGGGGTGGCTTTCAGGGCACAAGTTTGGGTGCATTGTGGTGCTTAGGTGGAGGGCAGAGAAGCTCTTCAATTTGATTTGGATGAGCTGGCCTCTAGGTTTGATTTGGGTGAGGTTCCATGGGGGTGGCTCTCAATTTTGAGCTTTTCCACCCACTAGGCTGGCCGGCCAGCCAGGAGGAGGTGACTAGGAGCTCAGGGAACCCAGAGGAATCCATTACAACAATTTAATGCAAATGTGCTTTAATTTGGCAAAGATATCTTAAGCATGTGCATTTTTGGAAATAATATCCTCTAATTTGGGGAACCTTTGGTCTATAGATTAATTTAGGTGATTTGATGGTATTTAGACTGGTCACTAAGTCCAACTAATGGCTGTGGTGGAGTTAATTTAGTGGCTTTAGGGTGGTTAGGTCACATTTAGTGCATGGGTTCAAGTGGGTGAAAATGACCAAGACTTGGGTTTGGGCTAGGTTATCCATGTCAATTGGCTCAAATAATTATTGCATATGGTGTAGATGATTTTAAGGAACAACTTTGGTGAAGGATGGAAGCAGTTTTAAGTCAAATTGGAGGGTCAATTTGAGGGAATTTTGAACTTTAATCAATTTGGTCATGTTGGGCTAGGCTTGGGTCAAGCTTGGGTTAGCCTTGGGCTAAGTCCAAATTGAGTGTTTTAAATGGTCAATAGGGACCTCATGAAGAGTTTTAAATATGAATTGGATGCCAATTTAGAGGTTAAGGCAATGAATTAGGTGAAATTTGAGGACTTAGGCCAATTTGGGGCTAAATTTGGGAATTTTGGATTTAGGCCAAAA
>NW_018164444.1:41213096-41213782 GCF_001263595.1 Phalaenopsis equestris | reverse complement strand
AAGATTTTTCAACATTAATTGAGGCCAATTGACTAGGCTATGGGTTCAATTTGGTGAGATTAGGTCATATTGTCAAAATTGGGGTTTTGACCCAAATCAAAATTAAACTAAAATAAAGGACAAATTAAGCTTGGATTTGGTTTAGTTTGGTCTTGTCAAAAGTGAATTTGAGTTTAGGATTGGAATTGGGGTCAATTGAGATTAAATTGATGGACATTTGAGTTGGATTTGGGGAAATTTGAGTCTTTAAAGGGCAATTTGGGGTTTTAGTTAAAGATGGTCAAATTGGCCAAATTGAGTCATGTAAAAGTTGAGAGAAATGAAATTGTGAATATTTAGGATTTATTAGGATTTTTGGGGAATTTTTAGAATTTTTGGGATTTTGAGCTATGGAGGGGTATTTTGGTAATTTGTGGGTGTTTTAGGGGTAAAAGGCCAAGGTTGGGTATTTTGGTAGAGTTGAGGTACCAATCATCACCAACAAGCCATGGACCAATGGAAGCCCCATTTTGGGTCCTCTACATAGTGGTCTTTAGCTAAACCATAGCCCCAGGGCTAGTAGGTTTAGGAGACCATCTACATGAGTAACCCAAAAGATCAAGGGATCTAGGCTAGAAATTTGAATTCAGGGTTGTGAGTGATTGTGGGTGCAGATAAGTGTAGTGAGTGCCTTAGCTCCAGCCCAA
>NW_018164444.1:41160749-41213086 GCF_001263595.1 Phalaenopsis equestris | reverse complement strand
GTCCAGCAATCCTAAGGGTGACTCATCTTGAGTGTCCCCCACAGTGACCCAACCTACTAAGTATTTAAAGGTTTAGACCAACATGTGGCACTTCAAGTTGAGTAAGGAAGAGGGTAGAATTTCTAGTGGTGAGGGTTCCATGTCTAGTTTTCTAGGAATAGTCAACAGGAAAAGTCCTATGGCTAAACCCTAGGCTACTAAAGAGGAAAAACTAAACCTCAACCAAAAAAGAGGTCAACAAATGGGACCCCAATATGTGTGGTGTATTGAGCAAGCACACCGCACTTATTTGAGTTGATTGACGAGATCAACAAAAACCAATACAGACTCCAAAGTCAACAGACCCAGAAGTATGTGTAGAGTTGTGTGTGTGATTTGTTTCTGCCAGGGAATTAACAGGTGATCGTCTAGTTGAAATCAAGGAGTAGGGAATCTCGCTGGGGATCAGAGAGTGGATTTTGAGTTATGAAATTTTAAAGATTTCCAAAGCATGGAATTCAAAATGTAAGTGTTGACCTCAAGGTGGGAATTAAAATTCAAATATCAACTCAAAGAGAGAGAGAGAGAGTCAGAGTGTAAGGATCGACCTCGAATGTAATGAATCAGAAATGTAGGACTGATTTAGAAGTGAGAATTGAAATGTAAGTCAGTTCTAAAAAAAGAAAGTGTCGGAATGTAAGGACCGACTTCAAATGTAATGAATCAGAAATGTAGGACTGATTCAGAAGTGAGAATTGAAATGTAGGTCAATTCTCAAAAAAAAAAGAAAGTGTCAGAATGTAAGGAACGACTTTAAATGTAATGAATCAGAAATGTAGGACTGATTCGGAAGTGAGAATTGAAATGTAGGTCAATTCTCAAAAAAAAAAGAAAGTGTCAGAATGTAAGGAACGACTTTAAATGTAATGAATCAGAAATGTAGGACTGATTCG
The DNA here is from genome assembly GCF_001263595.1 of Phalaenopsis equestris. Taxonomy (NCBI): domain Eukaryota; kingdom Viridiplantae; phylum Streptophyta; class Magnoliopsida; order Asparagales; family Orchidaceae; genus Phalaenopsis; species Phalaenopsis equestris. The sequence goes on along the minus strand of NW_018164444.1, from coordinate 41,212,154 downwards.
GAAGTGAGAATTGAAATGTAGGTCAATTCTCAAAAAAAAAAGAAAGTGTCAGAATGTAAGGAACGACTTTAAATGTAATGAATCAGAAATGTAGGACTGATTCGGAAGTGAGAATTGAAATGTAGGTCAATTCTCAAAAAAAAAAGAAAGTGTCAGAATGTAAGGAACGACTTTAAATGTAATGAATCAGAAATGTAGGACTGATTCGGAAGTGAGAATTGAAATGTAGGTCAATTCTCAAAAAAAAAAGAAAGTGTCAGAATGTAAGGAACGACTTTAAATGTAATGAATCAGAAATGTAGGACTGATTCGGAAGTGAGAATTGAAATGTAGGTCAATTCTCAAAAAAAAAAGAAAGTGTCAGAATGTAAGGAACGACTTTAAATGTAATGAATCAGAAATGTAGGACTGATTCGGAAGTGAGAATTGAAATGTAGGTCAATTCTCAAAAAAAAAAGAAAGTGTCAGAATGTAAGGAACGACTTTAAATGTAATGAATCAGAAATGTAGGACTGATTCGGAAGTGAGAATTGAAATGTAGGTCAATTCTCAAAAAAAAAAGAAAGTGTCAGAATGTAAGGAACGACTTTAAATGTAATGAATCAGAAATGTAGGACTGATTCGGAAGTGAGAATTGAAATGTAGGTCAATTCTCAAAAAAAAAAGAAAGTGTCAGAATGTAAGGAACGACTTTAAATGTAATGAATCAGAAATGTAGGACTGATTCGGAAGTGAGAATTGAAATGTAGGTCAATTCTCAAAAAAAAAAGAAAGTGTCAGAATGTAAGGAACGACTTTAAATGTAATGAATCAGAAATGTAGGACTGATTCGGAAGTGAGAATTGAAATGTAGGTCAATTCTCAAAAAAAAAAGAAAGTGTCAGAATGTAAGGAACGACTTTGTATCAATTCGAAGATATGAGAATTGAAATGTAGTATCAATTCAAAGATGTGAGAATTGAAATGTATGTATCAATTCGAAGATATGAGAATTGAAATGTAGGTTTCAATTCGAAGATATGGGAATTGAAATAAAAGTATCAATTCAAAGATGTGAGAATCAGGATTTAGGTACTGATTTAAAGATGTGATATGAAATTTACAAAGAGCTTGTGATGTTGAATTTGCAGTAGTGTGTTATGTGAGAAGGTTGATTTTGAAGAAGATTTGTAGAGCTTTGTGGAGTTATGTGCAGAATGAAAATATCTGCGAGGATGTCCAGAGAGTTAGTTTAGAGAACGATGGTTGTGTTGTGCGCACAAAGAGTAGGAAATTCTAAAAATAGAAGAATCTACTCAACAGGTTTGTTTTATTTTCTTGTTGTTTTATCACAATTGATTTTTCCAAAAAAAAGTATTTTTAAAGTTTTAATTTTAATTGGTTGATTTTTTTTAAAAAGATATTTGTTTTGTTATTTAACCATTTATGATTATCTTTCATTTGTGTGTTGTTCGTTGTTGAAGAATTGTTGTTTCGTTCTTTGTTCATTAGAACTCTGAACCATCGCATGGTTCGCGACTTTCATCCATCATACAAAAAGACAATTGACAAAAAGGCACAACTTGAGAGAAATTTCCATTAATCTGCTTTAAAAAAGATGCTACAGATCAAACATAAGCTAATGCCTCAAAAGGTACATCATGTAATCCACGCCATGTAATACATGCTTAAATGCATTGAGAGTTCTTAAGATATGAGTACATCATAGACTGATTACATCAGATACATGTCATGCTTCTTAGTTATTTTTAATTTTTTATTAAACCCTCATAAGTCCAAGAAACTCAGAGGAACAAACTTTATATTTTTATGATTTATATTTAGTTTCTCGTAGTTATTTTAGTGAGAAATGAGGAAAATACATTTTAGGCCTTTAGAAAATTATTTTTAATTTAGCAAAATCAGGAAAAATACTTTAGGGTCCCAAGTGATCAGGGAATAATTGCACATATTTTGAACTTTTTTTTTTTATATTTTTAAAAATTTTGATTATTTCAATTACTTTTAATTCAAAGTATACTTTAAGAAAATATATTTTCATAAAAAACAGCTTTTAATTTTATTAAATACACCTGAAAATAAGGAACTTAGAAAACTATTTTTCATAATTTTTCTAAGATTATTTAATTTAATATCATTTATTTTTTGCAAAAATATTATTTTTACTTATAAAATCAACTTTAATGGCCAATTAAACTTAAATAAATTTATTTTATCTTGATCAAAGTTTATGCCAAGGGCTCTCTGTGATGGGGCTTCTATAGGGAATCAACTTGTCTCAGTGTGAGGATGGTGTGTGCACAGTTAATTGAAGTTTGGTTCACTGTGGAGCTGTGAAGAAATCTTTCCTAGTTTTAGGGAAAACTTCAGTTAATAAATTGGCTTTGTAGAGTTGTCATGTGTGTCTGAGAGCAGAGGGATTACACTTAGGAAGGTTTGAAGAAGCTCTGGTGAGATTCTGACAGAGTTATCCCATGGTTTCAAGCATTTTTTCTTTGGTCATGGAGAGCTCCATTTATAGACATGGCCGCCTGGTGGAGCTCAGGGATTGGAATTGTGTGCTAAAGCTTGCTGAGGTGGAGGAAAGAAAGACTCTAGTGGCCAATGGGAGTGAGCCAAGTCAGAGAGGTTTTTATTTTGAGTTTTGGCCATTTGGAGCTCCCTTGGGCTGGCTGTTTCTAGTGGCTAAGGTGGTGGCTGGCTAGGGTATGGTCACTTCTTGGCTCAAGGTGGTCAGGGGAAGGTCTATTATGATTTACTCCCAATGGAAAAAGATTGTCGGTCGCCAAACGACTGGTTGCTGTTTAATTTAGTGTAATATAATATTTAGAAATTAGGTATTTTAATTTGAAGAAAATGGGGTCAAATTGATCCCATTGATTCCTACTATTTGGATAATCGAGCTAACCACGACTAATGTACCACCCTGAAAGGTAATACACTACTTGATAATAACCTCAATTAAATAAACTATAGAAATAAATGACTTCTATTTGATTTGTAAGTTTGCATGATGACCGACAGATTCCTCTATTTGATATGGGAGTCAAATAAGTATTTTAAGTATGGGTTCTTTTAAGTTCCCTATGAGGGCAAGCCCCTAAAGTTAATTACAAATCTTTCCAGTTTTATTAATTAGGGCTTAGATTTGTGTAACGATGATTTACACAAAAATCTTAGAAAGATAAGAGGTTTTACGTCTAGTGACTACACCGGAATCCTAAAACATGTTAGGACATGCTACATATCGGGAGTATGCAGGAGCCTAAAAAAGAGAGGGTTTATGTCATAAAAGATAGCCTTAGAATACTAAGGATTGTTATTTATATTGAAGAAAGGGTCTTGAACAAGTTGCCTAAGAAGTCTGCTCTAAGTTCCATACTGAAATGTCTTTAGGTCTTTAAGTTTAAAGTCCTCTAATCTTATTATTAAAAGTTGTATTTATTTCAATAGTTTTAAACTAAATTAGTTAAAGGGTAGTGGAGGTATAGTTCAAACCTAGGCCAAGGCTAAGTTCACCTGAGCTAAGAAATTCCCTAGTGTTATGATTTCTAGGTTCTCCCTAATCTAAACAACTTTTATTTATTTATCCTTAACACATGCATTATATGTTTGTTAAAAGCGGTAAAAGAACATGCTTTAAGATACATAAAGAAAAAAATGAATAGTTAATGTTATATCAAATTTTTATTAAATTTTGCTTATTTAATTAGTGTAACCAAGTTAAGATGTCTATGACTCCGTCGTCCCGGGTCAGCGGGTGCTCTAGCTTACTTAGTCTAGATGGTGGTTGCCCACCAGAACCAAAAGATTATTGTCAACATCCACAAAATGCATCGTCCAAAAAATCCTTGTGAACTAAAAAAATGGGGTTTAAGTTGTGTTATGAGATCTTTGTGATTATGATTTAATTGATCCTTGAGTTACTTTATCGATTTTTGGGTTGAAATGTTCTAGGTTGTTTACATCTTGTTGTTAGATTTTATGTATTTTATTTTAGTTATTTTTATTCACTTGTTATTACTTATGTGAAGTTGACGACTTTGAAGCTGACTTAACCTCAAAGCCATGCTTTAAAGCCTTGTTGCATTTTATTTGGTTTAAGTTTTAATATGTTTAATGTAAATTTTACCCCTCACAATGCATTTTATTTTATTTATTAATTGATGTTCAAGTTGAGGGGTTTAGGTTTAACATAGGTTTAAGGTTATGCCTTAAATAGTCTCCTATGTTCAACCTATGAGTTAGGTTCTAAAATAAGGTTTAAGGTAGGTTTAGCTTAAGATTAAGATATGATTAAGGTTTTGTTTTAATAAAGATTAGGGTTGGAATAAGGTTAACTAACCTAAGGTTTAGGTTAACTATTCCTATTAGTTTACGGTTAACTAATTTAAGATTTAGGTTGACTAATCCTATTGGTTTGGGGTTAACTAACCTTAACTAACCTACAATTTAGGTTAACTAATCCTATTGGTTTAAGGTTAACTAATAAAAGTTTTAGGCTTGTCTAATCTTATGGATTAGATTTAACTAACCTAAGATTTAAGTTAACTAATCCTATTAGTTTATTATTAACTAACCTAAGATTTAGGTTAATTATTCCTATTAGTTCAGGGTTAACCAACTTAAGGTTTAGGTTAACTAATCCTATTGCTTTAGGTTTAACTAGCCTAAGGTTTAGGCTTGTCTAATTCTATGGATTAGAGTTAACTAACCTAGGATTTAGGTCGACTAATCCTATTGGTTTAGGATTTACTAACTTAATACTTAGGTTGACTAATCTTATTGTTTTAGGGATAACCTAAGGTTTAGGTTAACTAATCCTATTGGTTTAGGGTTAATTTACCTAAGGATTAGGTTAACTAATCCTATTGATTTAGGGTTAAATAACTTAAAGTTTAAGTTAATTAATCTTATTGGTTTAGGGTTAACTAACTTAAGGTTTAGGCTCAGCTAATCCTATTGGTTTAGTGTTAACTAATATATGGTTTAGGTCAGCTAATCTTAATGGTTTAGGGTAACTAACTTAAAGATAAGGTTACCTACTTCTATTGGTTTAGGGTTAACAAACCTAATGTTTTGGTTAAATATTCATATTAGTTCAAGGTTAACTAAACTAAGGTTTAGACTTAGATAATCCTATTTGTTTAGGATTAACTAACCTGAGGTTAGGTTAACTAATACAAACCTAAAGTTGGCTAACCAAGTATTGGGTTTAAATTGGGTCCACCCTTAAGAGTGAATTCAGATCAATCCCACTAATGCTAAGAGACCAACATGAACTCTAAATAGGCTAACTAGGTTTAGCTTGATCTTGGGTTAGGCTAACCTAACCTAACTCAAACCTACTCTCCTATTTAATGAATTATGATTATTAAAAGGTTTTAAACATGGTTTTAGGGCTTCCAAGATATGTCTAAAGTCAAAGAACAAAATCAAGGGGGATTTGGAAATTTCAAAATTTTTCCTTTTCTTAAATATTTAAAATGACATGTTTTACTTGAAAAAAGAAATCTCCCTACAAAGGAATCAAAATGATTTGAAAAAATTCAGAAAGATTGTTTCCAAACCATTTAATATCTCTGCCAACTTTCATATTTTTTCTCATTTACATTTTAATTTGTATTATTTAAGTGATCGTTTTGCTTAAGATGTAATTAACTATAAGGGCTTGCTTTTATGGGGAACTTAAAAGAACCCAGACTTAAAATAAACCCTATTTGACTCTCATATTAAATAGAGGAATCTATCGGTCATCATGCAAACTTGCAGATCAAACGGAAGTCATTTATTTCTATAATTTATTTAGTTGAGCTTATTATCAAGTAGTGTAAAACCTTTTAGGGTGGTACATTACTCGCGGTTAGCTCGATTATCCAAACTGTATAAATCAATGGCATCAGTTTGACTCCATTTCTTCAAATTAAAATACCTAACTTCTAGATACAATATTACACTATATTAAACTACACCCAGTTGTGGCGACCGACAAATTCTAGCGACTCCACTGGGGACTAGTACTTCTCTCCATATTAATTATGAATAATTGTTTTCATACATCGGTATTGTGTTTGTTTTCTTCTCAGACCAGATTACCCTTCTTTTATATTAGTTTACTTAGTCCATTTCTTCCTTAGATGAGTACAGCTAACACTTTTGGATTCCAGGACCTTTTGTTTAAACATCATAAACAAAAAGTTCAGGAATCATTTGGGTTTTCATTTTCTTTTGTGGGGTTGGACCCCCAATAGATGTGGTGGTGAATCATATTCACCAAAACGATATTTCATATCTTCAATTTTGGATTGGGTCCAAATATTAAATTGCATCTCATCAGTTCAATTTTGGATTAGGTCCAAATATTACACTGCACCTCATAATTTAGGGTTAGTCTAATTTTAGTCAGATTAAACGCAATTCTTTATACTTATTTTGTCAGTTCATTTTTATACACTAATTACAATTTGAAATACACTTTAGTTCACTTTAATTATAAATTATGCCCAGTAAACAGACATTTATTATCACTTTTAACAAAGGATTTGGCCGTTTCTGACGTTCTAACCTTCAATTGACAGTGACAATGTCGACTCCAAAGTTGTTGTTCAGTTTTGCAAGTAATTCATCCTACGATGAAGCTACACTCACCGAAGGATCCATGATCAAGTTTAGGTCTGGATTTGGTGGAGTTGAGCTGTGGCAAAAGTTTTGCATGTTGTCATTAAGACAACTTCTTCTGAGGTGGTTAAACCCACAATTCAATTTGATCTGAGCTCTCAACACAATTTTCCTTACTTCAAGAGGATGAAGTCCGCTAAGGCTCACATGCCTGTTCAACCAGTAGTCTTGTCGTCTATTAGGCCAATTACCCCATCCATTGCTGGACCCAAAACTGATGTGCCTGTTGTCGTTCCTGATAAGGGAAAGAAAGTAGTTCAAGAACTAGAGCCTAAAATTTTTGTTGCTCTGTCTGTGTTTGAGGTTGGATCTAGTTAATGATCCATACCTCTAACACGGTCTCAAAGAAGGAATATATTAAGAAAAATTGGTAAGGCAGCTAAAATTGAAGCTGCAAAGGTTTCCTCTGATGATAGATCTCTGTTATTAGAAGAGGTGGAAGTGTTTGAAACCTCTCTCCTTCTTCAAGGGAGTAGACTTCACTCACATTCTACTACTCTCGCTAAAAAAATCCCCTACAGAATTGCTGCAGCTTTGCCACTACTTCGTAGACAGAGTAGGGTGAGAGAGAGAACATCACCCTATCTCGAGTCCTATTGGTATTCAAAAGGCTAGCAAGGGATGAACTTTATAGTGTGGATGAATTAGTAAAGAGGATAGGATCTATAATCTCATCAAAAGTGAGAGCTGAAATTTTGAGATACCCGCAGAGATTTCAAAAATTTTAGAAGACATCTGTGCCTCATGTATCTACTAGACTCCATTTAGGATCTTGGGTTGACACTGTTTGAGTTCCTGTTATCACTATTGAACCACTTAAGAACATAATACTGGTCAAATCCTTATTAGGACCTAGAATTTAGCTTGACGTAGTACAAAAGAAGTGCTTTATAGATTCTTACGATAAGAAGGCTTCTACTACAAGTTTAAAATTACTCAATGGGGAACATACCTCTTCCCACGATTTTGATAATGTTAACGAAGAACCCCATCCCCATACATCTCTAAGGAAGAAGGTTTGGATTTCAAAATCCTCCAGATTGGTTTGTTTAGTAGAGATAGAGGACCATTCTACAAGAAAAAAGGATGAGTCTGATTGCTTGATCGATGCCATTATGGTTTCCCCAACTACAGAGATAGGGGAGAGACAATTGCAGCAGAATCCACCAGATAGCAAAGCAGCTAAATATAACTCAATCAATTCTAGATTAGACAAGTTATGAACTGACTTGAGACAGCTTGCTAAAAATGGAGGAATCAGCAATGTCAATAAGGATTCTGATGAAGAATCCATGGAGATCAATATAATTGACACGAGAGCCCAAGCAGCCTCACGAGAAATTCAATCTTCTGATGAAGAGGATACTGAGACAGACTCTCATAGAGTAGTTTGCAAATAGGTTTAATAGATAACTACATTAAAGAAAAGAATGGAAGAGGTGCTTGCTGCACTCGCTGTAATGTCTGCACGGTCTCCGACCCTAGCAGTTGTAGAGGTGCATCCACCAGAAATAGTGCATATCAAGGAAGACAAAAGGGATGCTACCTCTACCAATAAAGAAGACGGGTCCAAAGAGAACTCCATTCATAACTTGGTACTTGCAAATAAAATTAAGCATTATGTGGACCAACATGTTAGCGAGGTCATAACCCAATCGAAGAGAGGATCATTAGTTCCAAAAGGTGGGCCCTACCCAAAGGAGTTTGATTTCCTCTCATATTCTAAGGGATTTGTGTCTCCTACTTTTAAAGCTTTTGATTGAATAAGAAACCTAAGGGAGAATATAACACACTTAAGAGCCAGTTGTTGCAATTTAAATGGGAACGATTCTCTTCTTTTTAGACTATTTGTTAGCAGTTTATCGGGGATAGCCTTCGAGTGTTACGTTGATCTTTCTAACCGATCAGTAAAAACATTTACTGAGTTGGAAATTTTGTTCGTGCAGAGATTTGTTGGGACACAACACCGAGTGACTATAGGAGGTATCATTAGGGAGCAGCAGAAGCCTAATGAGACACTTGTGGATTACCTCTTAAGGTGAAGAAACCTAAGCATGAAATGCGAACCATAAATTGACAAGAAGTATGCGATTGAAATAGTACTTGAAAATATTCATAGAAAAAATTGTTTCATTCTTAAGGGACTCACCATAAAGACTTTTGAGAAGCACCTAACTAAGGGTGCTAGACTTCAGGAAGATGTTAAATAAGCAAATGAAGAGGAATCTAAGAATATGAAGTCAACAAAGGTACCAGAGAGGAAGTCTGGTATAGTGGTTGTAATAAACAAAGGTAAACAACTGAATCATATCCAGAGAGAACAACCTTGTCAGTATCTAGTGTAGTATGGTCGATAACACAACTCACAGTTTAGTCAAACCAGTCAGCAATCATACCAGCAAAAAACTTATCAAGCAGATGGAGGACAGAATCCATCAATAGCTGAGCAGCCAAACAGAGTGTACTCTTTTAGAAATGAGGCACTAGCGAAAATATTCTGAAACCTGGTCAAGAAGCCAAAATTAAGATTACTAGAACTAGAGAAGTCAAAATAAATTTGTAGGAAGAATCACCCTAGATATTCTCCATATCACAGATTCCTTGGGCACACCATTGAAGGTTGTATCAGATTCAAAGAGTAGCTCAAAAAGAACATTAGAAATTGTAATATAATGACCCCAAAAGAATATTTGAAAGAACCTTAAAATGGTATTGATTGATCATGTTATTCCAGATGATTCTTCCACGACCATACCATGGCTTAATGAAGGGGATGATGTTCATAAAAAAAACCATTGATTGACTTTAAAACAATTAAAGGAGAATTGATTGAAGCCGCCTTGGGGAAACTCAGTGCTCCTTTCAGACAGTTGTACAAAGAGTAAAAAAGAGCTATAATTAATATAAACCATGATTTGTCAGACTCCATGGAGGAATAGTTTGTAGAGATCCTCATTGTTTAAACAAGGCCCTCATCCTATTCACGACATACTAAACTACAAATCAAGAAGGATATCATAGATGAATTACAAAGGGTTGTTCTACAACAAGATCAACAAATTAGTCAAGTAGAGAAGAAGATAGATGGGTTGTTAGCTACTATGAATATGATTCGAAGACAACCACAATCATTGCAGATGACGTCCCAACAAGTAAGCGAGTCAGAAATAGTTCACTTTAAAGATGAGAAAGAATCCAATTTTGACGGAATGGTTACTGCTACCACCTATGTGTCATCCCATTGTCATCAGGAGGTAAAGATATTTTAAATGACAATAGGTTAGTTGAAGCTTTTGCCTCGACAACGTCAGTGTTTGAAGTTGGGTCAAGATCAAAGTCTGCATCACTCAATAAAACACAAAGAAGAAAACAAGATTAGACCTTTAAAGGGAATAAACAAGAATGCCCAAGATTTCTTGATCATTTGAACATGATGTATTCTTTTAAGGATGAGGCAGTGAAAAGGTTATTCCACAATTTGACAAAAAATTATGATATCAAGTTACCAGAACCAAAAAAACTGGATGACGTCGACATGAAGGGACATCCAAGATATTGTCTGTACCACAGCTGCATCAAACACACAATAGAGGAATGCTTCTGTTTCAAAGACTGGCTTGAGGAGAGCTTTAAGAATTGTAACATATCGATCTTGGAAGAATTTTTTAAGGAAACCTGGAAAGGGTTCTATCAATAAGATTCTAGACGATCCAGTTGTTCCATTCTACACCCACTCTATTGACAATAGAACAAACATAGAGTTCTAGAATTCTCCTTATCAGAAAAGGAAAATGAAATTAATCTTTTATTAACATAGCTTGTCACTTTAGTCGACTTATACTGGGTCCTAAAAATTAAAAAAAATACTAAAGTGTGATTAAAATACGAGTAATTGATTAGTAATTGATTGAGGATATCAAGGGTCTTTTAATCTTCTACAATGTGATTAGGTCTGTATTTTCAATTCCGTTGTAATATTAAAAAAAAAATGTCTTAAGAAACATGTGAGAACTGTTAATCGGGGGCATTCAGGCATTCAAAACCATTAGCATATGTTCTACTAGATATAGTAATTCTTAAAAGAAAAAAAATGTTGAGCAAAGAAAATGAAAAGTGAATGTGCGGTAGTCCCTTTGAGGAGAAACTGGAGGTGGACGTACAACCAAAGATTGGTGCCTGAGTCCTCTCTTAGTTAATAAAACTTGAAGTGTCATCTTAAGAAAAGTCTTTGATATTATATTCAGAAGAATGTTAAGTGATCTTAAGTCTTTTGGTTGATTTTTAATGGGCCTTGAAATATTTTTGGGAAATGAAAAATATTTTGATCACATGGTCTTAAACTTTAAAATCAATTTAGGCTCAGAAAGGGGAAGCTTAAGGTGGAAGGCCATGCTATTAGCAGTTAATGCAAATTTGACTTTGAAGTCATATTCTGCAGCGCCATGAAGAATTCAAATATTCTGCAGCAAGTCATATTCTGCAGCGCCATGAAGAATTCAACTCCAAGAACAATTCAAAGAATGTCAAAAATATTTCTCAAATACAGTGCAAACAACCTCTACAAAGTCATATCAATAATAAAGAAGTCAACATCTTCAAAATTAGGGCCACATTATCCTCGCATGAAGCTTAACACTCTCGTAAAGCTAAATGAACTTCAAAAGGCCATTCAATGAATTTAGTATAATGAAGAAACAACAACTACTACAGTGAGAATTATTACAACGTCAACTACAATGAAACTGCAAAGCTGAAACCTTTTCAGCCGATGCAGTCTTGAAAGTGGCATACCTTTGTGTATACTCAAAGTGAACCTTTTTGATTAATAACTAGTAAGAGGAGCCACACTTACCGGTACTTTGGGAGGTGGCATACATCGCGACGTTTTGAAAGCAAGAGCTTGTTTCATAAAATGTGATTATGGTCGTTGTTTGTAACTTGGTCCAAAACATAAAACATATAATAAACCTTAAATAAAAATATCATCAACAATAAAATTTGACACATCAAATTTTTCTACACTTTCACAAATGTTTTGAAAATCCAAATACTTACAATAAAAATTAAATCTTTCAAAATGGTTGAGAAGCGCTCTAAGCACAAAAAAAACTGGCAAAACTACAATTTTCTACATATTGTTCTCTATCGCTTTCTGTTCTTTTGTCACCATAAGCTGTTCATATTTACATATATCTCACATTTGCTAGAAATCTCTGCTCTTTCACAAACCTCTACAAATTTCATAAATTCTTTACAAAACTTCATAATAACTACAATTTCACAAATTCCACAGCAATCTCGGCAGTCTCAACAGTCTCAACAACCTAGGATAGGCTTCATAGCCTCATCCTTCCTCAAAAACATGAGATAGGTTCCATAGCTTCATCCTTTCTCAGCAAATTGGGATAGGCACCATAGCCTCATCCTTTCTCAGCACCTTCGATAGGCTTCATTGCCTCATCCTTGCTTAGCATTTGGGATAGGCTCATAGCCTCATCCTTCCTCAGCACCTGTGATAGGATTTATAGCCTCATACTTTCTTGAAGTCTCATCCTTCCTCAGCACCTGAGATAGGATTCATTGAATCATCCTTTATCAGCACCTGGAACAGGCTTCATAAACTCATCCTTTCTCAGCATTTGTGATAGTCTTCATAGCCTTATCCATTCTCAACATCGACATTTGGGATAGGCTTCAAAACATCATCTTTCCTCAGAATTTGGGATAGGCTTGAAAGCCTTATCCTTCGTCAATAACCTGGGATAGGCTTCATAGCCTCGTCCTTTCTCGGTCTTCATAGCCTCATCCTTTCTCGGTACCTGGGATAGGCTCCATAGCCTCATCCTTTCTCAGCACTTGGGATAGGCTACATGGCCTAATCCTTCCTTAGCACCTTCCTTCCTCAACTCCTACGAATGGACTTCCTCGGCACCTGGGATAGGCTCCATAGACTCATCCTTTCTCGGCACCTGGGATAAGCTCGATAGCCTCATCCTTCCTTATCAAACTAGGATAGGCTTCATAACCTCATCCTTTCTAGACACCAGGTATAGGCTCCATAGCCTCATCCTTTCCTGGCACTTGAGATAAGCTCCATAGGCTCATCCTACCTCAGCACCTCAGATAGGCTTCATTCCTCATCCTTTCTCACCACATAGGATATGCTCCATAGCCTTGTCCTTTCTCGGCACCTGGGATAGGCTCCATAGCCTCATCTTTCTTAGCACATACGATGAGCTTCATAGCCTCATCTTTTCATGGCACTTGCTATTTATTGGTTGGATATCAGTCTTAATGCATTCCTTCATAATGTGATAAAATTGGAAAAAAAAAGGACCTCGCAATGTGTTTGGGGCATTTGTTCCACCCACACCATATGAAAAGTTCAGTCATGCTACGTCGGCACCAACTACACACACACAAAACTAAAATTTGGACACCTCTTTGTCGGCACAGACTACGCTTACACCAAATGAAAAACACACTCTTTGATATGCCCTTGAGGCTATGTAAACTCATTACTACGCCCACTCGATGCATTGCAAAATCTTTCTTGCTAATGCACAACAACTCTTTGCTAAATCACGACAATCCTTCGCTAGATTACAACGATCTCGGTCAGGTCATGGCCACCTTTCTGTCGAATTACAACAATACCTCTAAATTCATACCTTCCTTCCCCTAACAGATATAGGATGAAGCTATATATATATATCTGAGCTAGGTATAAGACCTCTTTAAGTGTACACGACATCTTAGACTGTCTTTCTTTGGCACTTACTACCATTGAGACCATATACCTCAAGTGGTGCAATAGTGTCATTGACTAGCTCTCAACTTGAAGATAAGTCCCTGTACTTTTCTTCTTGACCTAGTCTTTCTAAGACATTAAACTTGTTTTCTTTGATTTTATTATTTGAAATCTAACTAGAAATTAAAATTTCATCCTACTGATCCCCAAAAATGACATTGGTAATCCAAATTCATAGCTTATAAGAAAATGCACGCACACACATCAACCTTTGATAAATATCCTTCTTGCTCATCCCCAGCAGATATCACCTTCCATATCAGCAATGGGTGTTCACTAAGCTACCCATGGTGGATACTAGCACAGTTCCTCTCTTACTGAGTTATATGCTCTTTAAGGGAAGGTTAACGTCAACCACTCTCGATTAGTTTGTTAATTGCCTTGGTCAATGCCAATACGCGAGGTGTGCTTCTTTAGCACACCAAACCTATTGGGGGTCTAATTGTTGACCTCACTTTTGGGTGAGGGTTTTGGGTCTTTCCTTTAGTGACTAGTATCTAGCCTTAGGTCTTTCCTAATGACTATTTTAGCATCTTAGAAATGGTACACACCTTCTCATTCGACATTACAACCAAATCTTTGTTCTCTATATTTGTTTCATATGTGATCAATAATCGTTAATACAGAGATTAGAGATTAAATAAGGGAATCCTGATGAGGATTCTTATAAGACATTTGGACCATATGAAATCCTTGCACTGCTCAACACCTTTTTTATACTTCAATACATTGTATCATCATTTATAATCATCATGATCATCACAAATATTGCATTTTCATATCACATTGTTGCAATCATTACACTCATGGACCTGACCAAAATTAATTAAACCCAGTTTCCCATAAAATGCCCAACTTGAATATTCTAATTCATTCAAATTTGCAATCATTACACTCATGGACCTGACCAAAATTATTTAAACCCAGTTTCCCATAAAATACCCAACTTGAATATTCTAATTAATTCAAATTTCCCCAAAACTGTCGTTGAATCACAAAACTCACTTCAACTTATTTGATATTATCTTTCACACTAATTGAAACCCAAAAATTACAAAATACCCAATTTTCCCAAAAAATAATAAAAATACCGCTCGACCCCAAAAATATCAAATTTTCTAGAATCTCACAGAGTCATCAATAAGTTATAAAAATCACACCAAATCATTCCTTATGTCTTCCTGAGAGTTTTGACTACAATATTGTCATACTTTCGGACAAATTTTTGAGACCAAGGCACTAAAATAAAGAATATTTAAAAAATGCTTAGGAGATCACAAAAACCTTCCACATTGATAAAAAAATGATCTTGGACAATATCCTTTGACTCCAAATTTCTCATGAACCATCTCGAGTCTTTAAGAAAACCTTTTGACCACTTTGAGCAAATTCGGCCAAAATTACCAAATGCCACTCATGACCCAAAAATTCTCAAATCCTTAAAAATCATTTCAAACACCCCTAAAACCAATTTTTGACCATCCATTGGATCCAATTTGACCAAATTCACTCACTTTGACCAAAATCATCATATTGAGCTTCATGATCAATCAAATACCTCAATTTCAAATTCAACATGTCTAGATCCAATTTCAAATGAATCCAAATCCATTTAATTGGCCCATGATCGATTTCCAAAATGATCGATCGCAAAACAAAAATTGCGAAATTAAATTTGACACATTTGTTGACCCGATCGCAGAAAAATTCGTCCAAATTTACCTCAGATGATAAAATGGACCACGCGAGCATGTCCAGACCGTTGATTTCACCGAGGGACGACAATCATTTTACTGCGATGTCGCGTTTGACGAAAAATACACGGAGAGATTTAAATGATAATGATAATAGTAATACTATTAATATTATATAAAAAAATAAAAATAAATTTTCTTATCTCATCCAATTTCAACTCACGCATGATTTGACCAGCTTATCTATCCTCTCTCCCCACATCATAACTCATGCATGATGTATATATATATATATAATTTCATCATAATAGCAGCCTTTCTCTCTTTCTACAACCCATATAAAAAATAATAATAAAATCTCTCACTCACACATGCCTCATTAAATGCACCGCTATATATATATATATAGAACATAAAAGGAGACTAGGCTCCTATTTCATTAATAAAAAGATATAAAAAGGAAGGCAAGAAAGGCACTTCCCAAAAGTTAAAGTAGCAAAACTCTAAGGAAAGGTAGATCAACAAGATCTCCTTTCAACAGTAATTCATAATGGGGAGTGGTACAAGTATCAATGATGGGGTTCTGAGTATGGAGGCCAGCCTTAGCAAGCCAGTTGGCAGGTCTGTTACTCTCCCTAAAAGTATGAGAAAGGGACAGCTTTATTTTCATGCTCAAGCTTTGTATACCAGTGATCCACTAAATTAGATACCAAGGGGCAGATATCCTTCCTTCAAGGATGTTAAGTAAGATCATGGAGTCGGTTTCCACCATTAAAAGATTCCAACTGCAATTTATGGCCAGGAAAACAGCCCAATAAACAGCTGGGCTTCAGCTTCCAGAGGGTCTTCAGCCTTGGCAGGAGACTGAAAATATAGTAGGCATTCACCTCTAGTATTTCTAAAAACCCCTCCAAAGCCATCATTAGGAGAAATGAAGCTACCATCAGTATTGACTTTGACCCAACCCATAGGAGGACAATTCCAGTGAACAAGGATAGTTTGAAATTTCCTTGAACCAATGATGGAGGATGTGCATAGGATTTCAGGAAGTTTCCTATGACAGTGCAGTTTTTGTAAATAGTTGTAACTGTGAGTGGCAATGGCATTGGCACCCAATGGACCTCATCAAGTTTTAGCTAATAACCTGCCATCCAAACAAACCAAGCCATGATACAAGGGATGAGAGGGAGATGTTGTTCCTGCTAGTCTTTCCAGCTTAAATAAAACACATCCCAAGACAGTTGGATGGTATTTAGTTTTAGTTTGGGTAACAAAATGTTCCAACCCTTTGATAGCATTTAAAGAATAAGTGGGGGAGGGATTCCTCCTCACATTTACACAGGCAGCATCTTGAAGGGCCTTTCAAACCTTTTATGTTTAAAATATCATCAGTAGGAATGAAGCCATAGAAAAGCTTCCAAGAGAAAAAGGCCATGGAAGGAGAAAGAAACTTGTTCCACACACATTTAGTCCAAGAGGTCGCCTGTCGAGGAAAGCAGAAATTAGCAATGCAAGATGAAAATGTTTGGGAAACCTTCTTCTTCACAATAAGTTTGTCCTTCCTATATCTGTCAATGGGTTTTTTCAATATAGTGTTAAGTAATTTATTATCAAGGATATTCTGAAGAGCTTGCTGGTTCCATTCATTAGCAGACCAAAGGTCAGCCACCTGTGTTGTGGAGTTGAATTGAGAACCAGTTGGAGGAGGGATTAAGACTTCTCCAGTCCAGTTATCTGCCACACATTGAGTCTGCCTTCCCCAATATCCCAAATGAAGAGCTGTTCAACCTTTGTTCTCATCCACAACATATTTTTCCAAGTTCTAGAATCTCCCAATCTGTTGGTCACAAGAGAAGGATCCTGATCTTTGCAATATTTTCCTTTCAGAAATTTTGCCCAAATTGAAGTCTGTGCTTTAAACATAACCCAAAGTTTTCCAAAATTAGTTTAGGAAATCTGCTTGAAACTCTTAAACCCCAGACCTCCAGCTCTAGCACTGCCACAAATTCTTTGCCATCTCACCCAATGCACTTGCTTTCTCTGGCCTGCCCACAGAAATCTATTGAAAGTTCTTTCAAGTGAGGTTTGGATGGATTTCTTTATAACAGAAACCTGAGATAAATAAGATGGGAGAGCTGCCAAGATGCCTTAAGGAGAGTAATTCTTCCCCTATTGGAAAGAAAAATATTAGACCAGCTGTTGAGTTTATTGTAGACTTTAAGAAGAATATCATCAAACTAGACTTGCCTAGTACTCCCTTTAATCAATAAGGTACCCAAGTATTTCAGAGGTAGAGAACTGGAGCAAAAGCAAGTGAAATCTGAAATCCAGTGTTTGATTTCAGGCTTCACCCTTTTACTGAAGACAACCTGGCATTTATGTTTATGAAACTTCATCCCAGAGCAATCTTGAAATTTTTCCAGACATTGAAAAAATAATTTGACTTTGGGTTTAGTTGCTTTTGCAAATATAATAGCATCATCAACAAAGGCTAAGTGGTTAACTGCAATGTTAGATCTGTGGCTATATAAAGAGTGAGGAGCTTTGGCCAGCTTTGGGGCCATAAGTTGATTCAGCAGTTTAGATAAGTAATCAAATGCAAGTATGAAGATAGTAGGGGATAAGGGGTCACCTTGCTTGATGCCTCTAGTAGCAGTGAAGAAACCATAACAATTCCCATTAATGAAAATAGATTGATGATTATTTGCCAGCCACCTTAGGATCAAGGAAATAATGGATTGAGAGAAACCATTAGCAGACAACACCTCCACAATGAAGTCCTTGTTAATGGTATCATATGCCTTTTGGATATCAAGTTTGTTGAAAATTAAGATTCCCTCCTCTACACTGTTTGTCGAAGTCCAGGACTAGTTCTTGAGCCAAGAGAACATTTTCCACTATACTTCTTCCTTACACAAAGGCTGATTTATTTTCACTGATAAGATGAGATAAATGAGGCTGCAATCTATTGGAAATGATTTTGCTAATAATTTTGGACAAAACATTTGTGAGATTAATTGTCCTGAACTGATCCCAAGAGAGCTTGGAATTGTTTTTGGGGATTAATGTAATGGTAGAGCAGTTAAAATAGTTAAACAAATTCATCCCTTTGAAGAAGCTTTGTACTGCCTCAATGACATCCCCCTTGATGATCTTCCAAGCTTTTTTGTAGAAATCAGCTAAGAATCCATCTGGGCTTGCAACTTTGGAGATGTCAATTGAGTTCAGGGCTGACCAAATTTCCAATTCCCCAGGGATAGAATCCAATTTTTGATTTCTAGTATATCCCTGATCAAATAGATCTTGCTGGATTAGCATTCTGGTGAATGGAGGTTGAGTGAATAAAGTTTGAAAATACTAGATGGCACTTGCTGCAATTAAGTCTTCAGAATGTATCCAATGCCCTAATGGATCTTTAATCTTGTGAATGGTAATACATCTCCTCCTATAGTTGATACAAGCATGAAAGTACTTAGTATTCCTGTCCCCTTCATAGAATCTGGTTTTTGCAGCCCTTTGAGCATAGAATTCCTCCTGCATACAAATAGCATTCATCAGCTTTTCATTAGCCAACAGTAAATTTAATTCAGTATCTGGATTGTTAATAAGCCTAGCCTCCATTTCAAGCACTTTCTTATTAGCCTCCTTAACTCTTAAGTTAACATCTCCTACCACATTCTAGTTCCATTTAGATAAATCTTAGCCAATCTTTTTTTGCAACAACCAAAGTTTGATCAGGGGGTTAGAATGATGGCAATCTCTCCACCTCAAGGATATTTAATTAAGAAAATCAGTATGAGAGGACCACATGTTGAGATATCTAAAGCTGGCTTTGTGCTTGACAGGAGATGCACAAATAGTGATGAGTAAGGGCCTATGGTCAGACCCTGTCATACTGAGATGTTGGACAGAGGTGTGTAAAAATTCATTCATCCATAGAGAATTAACTAATATTCTATCCAATATTTCATATAAAGGTCCTCGCCTCCAAGTAAACTTGGGTCCAGTGAAACCAAGATCAAATAAGCCGGCCAAGCTGATGTTGTAATTAAAGATATTCATAGAATTAGAATTAGGATGATTGCCTCCTAATTTTTTAGAAGGGGCAAAAGAGGAGTTGAAATCCCCTCCCCCCCACTAGCTAAAGTGAATTACAACAATTGCTGATATTCTGAATACCCTACCACAGCTCCACTTTGGCTCTAGGAGAGCTTCCAGCATAGACAAAGGTAGCTAGGTGATCCTGACCCCCAAAGTTATATTTAATATGAAGGAATTGTGGATGATCCCACAAGAATTGACACATTACTTCCTTTCTATGTAGTAACCAAATCTTATTGCTCAGATTAGCAAAATAAGAAAAGCCAGAGAATTGTTTGAGGATTTTCTGAGGATATTTTGACACCATAGGTTCTAAAACAGCAATAAACCGGAATTTATACATCCTATTCAAAGCACTGAGTCTGTTAAGGGATTTAGGATGTGCCAATCCCCTAACTTTCCAACACAAAAGGTTGATCATCCAAATGAGATGGATTTACCCCTCCTTTTAGAGCTGACCATGGCCTCTTTGGTTTCCAAATGAATATTTCTGTCTCTGAGTAAATAAGTTCCTCACTTCACATTGTTTAACTCATGGTTGGCCTTTTTCTTTTTTCTTGTTTTTTGGGTTTGCCAATCATTAGCCAATGCAATCTGTAGAACCTCAACTAAGGCGGAGTCCACAGGAAAATCCTTTTGAACCACCTCACGAACTTCCAACTGACAGTTCTGGGGCTCTGGATGAGAGGTTGCAAGGGTAGCATCTTCACAGGTTGTGATCTTTATTACAAATGGTTCAAGGTGACTTATTGAAGGGCCAACAACCTCCTTGGGTAAATTTTCAGTCATAGAAAACAAATAATGGTCAGGACAAGCCATGATTATATGATTGTCTACAATTTCAGTCTCAATGGCCACAACAACATTGGTGGCCAAATTAGTTTCATCAATTTCATTCATCAGGACCATGGGCATTCCTCTCAGAAATGGTTTCATCGTGACTCTTATCAGATATAGCCCTTTCCTTCTCAGACATAGCAGCATCTATTGAGGCCCCATGATTAGGGATCCTTAGGTGAGGATTTAGTTTAAAACACTTATTGTCACTGTGCCCAAACATGCAACAATAAAAGCAGTAGTAGGGCTTCTGTTCAG
This sequence comes from Phalaenopsis equestris, assembly GCF_001263595.1. NCBI lineage: Eukaryota > Viridiplantae > Streptophyta > Magnoliopsida > Asparagales > Orchidaceae > Phalaenopsis > Phalaenopsis equestris. The sequence goes on along the minus strand of NW_018164444.1, from coordinate 41,191,775 downwards.
CAATGATTCTCTGCCAATACCCATTTTGTTTGAGTTCCCAGCCTTATTTCATCCCATATTGGGAGAGTAAGGTCCCTTTCTACCAAGATTTTGGCCATTGATGGTCTTGATAAATTAAAAGATGGTCTTGATAAATTAAAATAATTTGGAACATCCAATTTAAGAGGTTTACTCAAGGCTTGTCCAATGTTAAACATAACTTTATGGTTGAAAAAATGGAGCCTTAGCCCAGGGAGCTTGAACCAAATAGGAACTATAGGGAGTTCTTTGCCTAAATCAAAATCAGTAGACTACTTTAAGATTTTCATAGTGTTTCCCTCAATCTGTAAAAATGGATGAGAATGTGTCTACCATCAATAAGGCCCACTCTCCATGCTCCTTTAAGTTTGATTCCATAAAAAAACTTTCTTATGGCTTCCATTTTGGGATGACCTAGCTGAAATTTGCCTATTAGAGTAAATTTCCAATTTTCAGTCAGGTTATGAATATCTTCCTCATTATAAATAATTGCCATTTTACCACTTTTCCTACTCAGGGGTTTAATGAAGGGGTCAGCCACCTCATGGTAGCTTTGAGGGAAAACCAAATCATCAAAACTTTTAATAGGGTCAAAGCCTTTGCCTACAACATCGGCAAAAGTGGCATTTGCCCATTGAATATTAGTGGCTAAATCCACAATGCTAGGTTCAGCCATCAGCTCTCCACATCAATGGAACAATACCCCAACTGCCACTTGAGAGAAAAGAGCTCCAGGGAATAAAAAAACCAGAAAGAAGCTTCCAAAGATAGAAGACAAAACACCAGTAGGGAGAGATCAAAAAGTAAAGAGGGGAAGGAGATCGCACCAACCTTAGGCAGTCCATGGGAACCCTAGAAGAGCCAAAGAGTTACTATTGACTCCCTACATGTTAGAATAATATGCAAATATAGAATGCAGGTAAGAAACTAGGGTCTCATTTTTGGTTTAATATAAGAACCCAAGAACTCGCCCAAAAGACAAAAAAATCTCCACTAAAAGGAGGAAAAATACAATGACTCAATGAACGGAAAGAAAAAAGGATAAAAATACAGCTACACCAAAGATACTCATTTGTCCAGATATGCAATTCTGAAGTGGGGAACCTCCAAGATGTCTCCTTGCAGGAGATATTAAAGAGCTGAGGGGGGGTTTACAACAACATTAGTCTCTTTAGAATGTGACCCAAGCTGGATGAGCCAATTTGCAGGTTGATTTCCTTCCCTGTAGATGAATGTGAAATGAAATTGTAACTTACTAATTTTGTTTATCCAATATAAGTAGTGCCAAGGAGATCTCTCCTCATGATTTAGAAGGTGAATAACTGCAGCAGAATCCACCTGCAGCCTAAGTATATACCAATTAGCCTTGTTAGCAAGGTTAATTGCCAAATACACAACAATAAGTTCAGTCTCAGTGGCATTAGAGGCCATTACTGGGGTGTAGAAGTACAAAAGACACTTACCCAAATGATTTCCGTAAATTCCTCCCACTCCAGCTCCATTTTTTGTAAAGCTTCCATCAGTATTGATCTTCACTGTGGGATGCTATGGAGTTTCCCAATAAACACTAATTAATTAAATAGGGATTGGCTTGTTAGAAGAACGAAATTTAGAGACATTAGGCAATCTTTTCCATTTGATCATTTTATGAAGGTAAGATAAACTGTTTCTAGCAGTTTTTCCAACATTTGGGATGGCATTTTCAAATTTTGCCTTGTTTCTTTCCATTCAAATGAACCAAGCAGCAATGAAAGGAATAGTAGCATATTTTCTCTTGTGCTAGATCAGCCAGCAATTGACAAGCCTATCGCAAGTAAGATCTTTCTCATCAATAATCAATTTATTCAGTAGTTGTTTCCATACCTGCTGAGCAAAGCTACATTCAAAGAATAAGTGAATCAAAGATTCCTCCTCTTTCTTACATAACCAGCATTTAGAGGGACCCCTCAATCCCTTTAACTTGATAATGTCATTAGTAGGAATCATCATGTGGAAAATTCTCCAACAGAGAAAAGACATAGAAGGGGATAGGAATTTGTTCCAAATAGTATCTCCCCAGTGTATTTGTTGCGAACTGAAATTTTTGAAGTAGATGGCTTTGGTAAGGATTTGATGAGAAGTAGTCTGCCATAATACATTATCAGCTATGCTTCTCTTAAACTTTCTACTAGCCACTTTAGTGATAGAATGAGGTTGCAGAATGTTGGATAGTTTAATTAGAGACCACTCATCACCATCCCAACAATCAAACACTTTCAAATCAATATTGTAGGAATTGGTAATAAGGAATAGCCAATCTTTTGGACACTAATTATCAAGCTAAAACTCAATATCACCTTTACCCAAGCCCCAACTGTAAGTGTTTTCAGCAAAATGTCTGATTTTTAGCATTTTCACCCAAATTTTTGAATCCTTAGTTTTCTCTGATTTTTAGCATTTTCACCCAAATTTTAGAATCCTTAGTTTTCTTGAGAACCAGTGTGGGATGTTGATCTTTTGCTGATCTTTACAATACTTACCCCACATAAATTTTTCCCACAGAGAGGTTTGCAGAGAGGTTTGAGCTCTAAACTTGATCCAGAGTTTACAAAAGTTTATTTGAAGGAGTTGGTCAAGGTCCTTAAAACTTTATCAGCAATTTGAGGTTTGGCAACTTTTTTCCAAGAAGCCCAGCGCATTTGCTATATTTGGCCAGACCACAAAAATTTGTTGAAGATTCTTTCCACTTGGGTTTTGGGTTGGGTTTGTGTGCTTTTCTTAAGAGTAGTCATTTGCAGTATATAAGAAGGGAAGGTAGTAAGAATGCTCTTTAACAAATTAACTCTTCCCCCATTGGATAAGTAAGTTTGTGTCCACCCATTAAGAAGACTTGAAATTTTGTTCAAAACCTCTTCAAACTGGATTTGTCTGGTTCTGCCAGTGATAAGAAGCACCCTCTAGGCACTTAATTGGGAGCTGAAAAATTGAAAAGTCAGTGTATTCAGATGCCTATTATTTAGTAGTAGAGGAGGCATGTTTATAAAAGACCATTTGACATTTTTCTGGATTGAAGTACATCCCAGAGTGAGCTTGGAACTCTTGGAGTGTCTGGAAAACTTTTCTAACAGCATTTTTATTAGGTCTAGAAAAGACCATTATATCATCAGCATACATTAAGTGAGTAATGGCTATATTGGATCTATGATGGTATCTATTGTGACTTTGATTCAGAAGAGCTTCATCAAGAGTTTTAGATAAGTAATCAATAGCAAGTATGAAAATGGTTGGTGATAAAGGGTCCCCTGCTTTAAACCTCTTGCAGCAGTGAATGAACCCCACCCTTGTCCATTTTTCAAAATAAACTGTTCATTGTTATGTAACCACCTCCTAATCAGTTGTCAGAAATTAGTGTTGAAGCCTCTGACAATTAAGACTTCCATTATTAAATCCCAGCTTATGGTATCATAAGCTTTCCTTAAGTCCAGATTAAAAATCATGTTGCCCCCTCTACAGGTTTTATTCAAGTCATGTAGTAATTCTTGAGCCAAAAGAGTGTTGTCAATTATGGACCTTCCTTTCACAAAAGCTATTTGATTTGGTTTAATTATGCAATCAAGATGAGGTTGTAGCCTACTTTTAATGATTTTTCTAATAGTTTTACTAATGACAGTGGTTAGAAAAATAGGCCTAAAGTGGTTCCAATTCTGCTGGATATCAGATTTGGTGACCAGTATAGTGGTGGAAGCATAGAAAAACTTAGGAAGGTTATTTCCTTGAAAGAAGCTTGTTACTGCAGCAATAACATCAGGCTAATTATCTCCCCAGACTTTTTGTAGAACTCAGCAGCAAATCCATTAGGGTCAGCAGATTTGTTGCTCTCTATTTGGTTGATTGCATTCCAAATTTTCTTTTCATTGGAGATATCTGTGAGCTTGAGGCTAACAGTATAATTCAGTTCAGCAAAGAAATGTTCCTTCTCAATAGGGGTTCTGAAATGTTGTTCCTGATTTAGCAGGTTTTATAGTAACTTATAGCATCATTGGCTATGTCGGCATTATCATGTAACCACAGACCATTAGAATTTTGAATAGCATGGATGGTATTACACTTTCTCTGGTATTTTTTATAGGCATGATAAAATCTGGTGTTTCTATCCCCATCTGTGAAAATATTCATAGCAGCCTTCTGTTTAAGAAATTTTTCTTGATATTCAATGGCACTAAAAAGGTTATTTTGAGCAGACAACAATTACTTTTCCTCCACATTGCCAATCTGTTCCTCATACTCCAATTTTTTTTCTTCATTTTCTGCCTCTTGAACTTGGCATGCACATTTCCAAATGTTTCCCAACTCCAACTTCTGAGGGCTTGGCAGTTTTAATTTGCAGCAAAATTAACTTGATAATAGGGTCAAGATGTGAAATACCTTTCCATAAATCAGCAATGTACTTGTTGTAAGAAGGATGTGCTGCCCACATGTTGAGATATCTAAAAGGGGCGAGGAGGTATGATAACCTGTAAAGGTAATGATGATATGCATGGGCCTATGATCTGAACCAGCAAGACTAAGATGAGTAACAAAAATGAGGAGGAATTGGTTAAACCATGCATCATTAACCAACATTTTATCTAGCCTATCCCAAATGGCTTCCCTTTTCCAAGTGAGAGCAGGCCCCTTGAAGCCCAAGTCAAAGAGTCCAGCCCTGTGAATATTGTCTCTAAAGGTGTTCATCTTAACTGAATTTGAGTCTCTCCCTCCAGATTTTTTGGTAGTAGAAGTAATACAATTAAAATCTCCCCCCATCAACCATGGGGAATTCATCTGTTGGCTGATGTTAATCAACGAATTCCATAGCTCCTTTCTGGCATCCTTTGTACATCCAGCATATCTAAAAGTAGCTTCACCCTTATGGCCATTCATATTGAATGAAAGATGGAATGAAAGATGGATTGAAAGATGGATAAATTGTGAATGATCAATTAATATGTTTGAATTGATTTCCTTTCTGCCAAAAATCCAAATTTTATTCTTAGTATTACCAAAATGGGTAAAACCAGCAAACCTTTTAATCATATTTTTGGGGTTCTTGTGAACCATATGTTCAAGAATAACAATGCACCATAGCTTGTATTTAAAATTCAGAGAAATGACTCTTTTTAGGGAAAGAGAGTTAGAAAGATAGTTAGCCATCCACCTTCTATTCCAGCAAAGTAAATTAATCATTAAAAGGGGGGTGAGGGGAAGGCTGAAATCTTGATCTAGTTCCTCTATGATTAGGAGAACTATTTCTTGCTCTTTCTGCCTTCATTTAGTGTGCCCCTAGTTGTAAACTCTGCACTTCTGTCACTGGTTTTCTCCTTCTCCTTGTTGTTTTAACTTGCTAATCTTCTTCAACTGTTTGTTTCATTCCAATAATTATGGGGTCTTTTGGAGCTTTATCTTGGAGATCTGTAATGATTTCCTTTCCCTTCTCATCTTGCAAACGTAGGTGTGACTATTGTAACTTTAATATCTTCCTTTTTTATTAATCTGTGTGGTGAGATTTCATCATGGCTGTTAGGTTCTGATAGCTCTCCAAGAGGATCAGCATCTGAAGAACCCTCATTGAGTTTTGGGAGTGGTGCTTCAATCCTTTGAGTTGTTTGTTGTCTGTTGTCTAACATTATCTCTTCAGCAATACTCCTTGTAGAATTAGCTATAGTTGTTTCAATAGCTTTTTGGTTTCTTCCTGCAATTTTCCTACTTTGGGGATGTAATCTGTAGCATTTATCTAATGTATGGCCAAACATTTTGCAATGTTGGCAATAGTAAGATTTTTGCTTAGCTATTATTTCCTGCCATAAACCTTTAAAATCAGATCCAATCCAAATTCATTTCAGTTCAAAGAGAGTAATGTCTCCTTCAACTTGTATTCTAGTAAGGCCAGGTCTGGCCTTATTGTATGTGGGGCATCCACTCTTAAAGGTGTACCTAATGCTCTACCAATATTAAATAGAGCATTGAGCTTGAAGTAAGGGAGTGGGAGGTCAGGTAGCTTGAACCAAAGGGGGACCATAGGAGGTTCTTTACTAGGATCAAATCCTGGAGTCCATTTTATAATTTTCATATTTGTTCCAGCAATGATAACAAATTATTTAGCAAACAATCTTGCATATTCTTCCTCAGATGCCAATGAATTAGGAGGTGCCTCCCATCCAATAACCCAATTTTCCAATTTCCTATAAACTTCAAGTATTCAAAAAACTCACGAATAATTCCATTTTAGGGTGTCCTAGCTGAAATTTGCCCACCAAAGTGAATTTAACTTCATTTTTTAATGAGTTAATTTCCTTGTTAGTGAAGAACACAACTGTTTCACCTTCTTTAGACCCAAAATGGTGAATACAAGGACTATAGCCTTTCCCAGCAGTAGTGTCATGGAATTCATGTGGGAATACCAATTGGTCATAGTCCTATAAAATTTCATTTGATTTTCCAACCACACTAGCATAAGTTGCTTTTGTCCATTGAGAATCGGTGGAGATGTACATGGAAGTAGCCATCACCCTCCAAAAAATAAATGAACTTCTAAACTCAGCTGAAAAGCAAAGAACTGTCTCAGGGAAGTAAGAGGCTAGGCAATGCCACCTCAAAAACCCAAAGGAGCAGTAAACAGAAAAAACCAGTAAAGTCTTCTTCACCAAAGAAACCAGACTGAGATATAATACCAAAGATCAAGAAGAGTGGGTAAAAACAACCGCCCTAGTTTCCAGTAAACAAATAAAGGATGGAAACCAATGTAATAGTGCCACCACAGGAAAACTAAAAGGAGCAGTAAACAGAAAAAACCAGTGAAGCCTTCTTTCACCAAATGAAGCCAGTAGGGCTAACTCCACAAACACTTCTTCAATGGCAAACTTGAAAGAACAGCCACCAACCTTCATTCTGCCAGAAACCCTAGTAGAGCCCCTTCTTCAGCCACCAGCATCCTGCATTTATATATATTATTTTTTTTATTATTTAATTGTTATTATTATATTGGATGTAGAGAGAGAGAGAAAGGTATGGAGATTAAGCTGCATGCATCTAATATGATATATTTATGTATATATATGTTTTTATTTTTTTGTTTTTTGTTTTTTTTTTTTGGGAAAGGAGCACTGTGGGCTCCCTACATGTATATTAAAACAAGACAGTACAACTTAAGGAGATAAAACCAGGTTCCTCTAAGAAAAAACAAAACCTAATACAAAGGAGCAGCCTATTGAGGAACCCTCTCCAACAAAGCAAAAACTAGGAGTACCAAAATTACATCTATATACCCCCAAGCTAACAAGCAAAATTGTGAAAGAGGTGCACAACAACTGTAGATGACCAGCAACAGTCCATGAAACTTTATCTTGGAGACCAGCATTCATTGCTGCAATCTTAGATAATGTATTTGATGTTTGTCCCCCTTAATTAACAGATGGAGTGGGGGAGAGGGAGGTGGAGACCTCAACATGATTTGAGTTAGCACCCTCCAAAGCTAGAAAGTTAGCAGGCCTATTAACTTCCCTATACACAATGGAGAATTGGATCTTAATCTCAATGCTAAGTTTCTTTATATTGTGAATCCACTAGTTTATGTGCCAAGGGGATGAAGAGTTTTCAGTCAACAGTTCCACCAAAAGGTAAGAGTCCACTTCATCTATGATCCCTTCCACTTGTTTCCCTTAGCAAATTTTAGAGCCTAGTAAAGTGCAGCAACTTCAGAATCCAGTGCATCTTCAACAATATACCGAGCCTTGAAGTAAAGCAAAGTATGTCCTGTGTGGTCTCTGAATATCCCCCCAATTCCAGCTTTCTTGCTAGTGTTGATTTTAATGTAGGGGTGATGAGGCTTCTCTCATCTTACCTTGATGGCCTTCATCTGTTTTACTCCAATATTAGGTAAGGTCTTCAATATCTTAGGGAAATTCTTCCAACTTATTAGCTTATTTAAGTATGCTAGATAGTTAGTCATCACAATAGTAGTATTTGTCCCACTGTCCTCATGTTTCACCTTGTTTCTAGTCATCCAAAGGAACCAGGCAACAATGAAGGGAAACGGCATAAGGTTTATCTCCTGCCAGTCCTTAAGACAGTCTTTTATGTTACCCCATCCAATAATGATCAGGTTTAGGTTCATTTGAGAGGTCAAACTATTCCAAACCCCCCTAGCAATTCTTCACCTTATAAACAGATGATCCCTGGATTCCTGGTCAAGCTTGCAGAGATGACATCTTGATGGGCCTTTCAAACCTTTTAGTTTCAGGACATCATCTGTTGGAATTAAGTTATTTAGGACTCTCCATGAAAAGAACAACCTGGAAGGAGTTAAATATTTTTATCAAGTGAAAATATTCCACTGCAATGGTCCCATCTGAATAAGTTGTTCTAAATATCCTTTTAAAGGCGTGAATTGGTCCTGTTCATGAGCTAGAGTTGATCTTTTTTATTTCTGTCAAAATAGATTGTTGAAATGATTCTAACAGATGGTTCCTTCAGAAAATTTTTCAACATATCCTCAGACCAGACATTTCTATTATTATCCTTCCAAAAGATGATATCCCCATGGCCCAGCTCCCAAATGAGAAGTTTGTCAATGTCTTTGCTAACCTTAAGCATCTGAATCCATGTTCTGGAGTCCCCAGCTTCTTAGATACATCGCTAGGGTGATCAAATTTGTAGTATTTGGCTTGCATGAACTTAGCCCATAAGCTTTCATTTTGTCTGAAATTAATCCAAAGTTTACATATGTTGATATGCTGCATATGGTGTAATCCTTTAAATCCCAATCCACCAGCTTCAAAAGGTTTAGCCACTTTTTGCCAACTTGCCCAGACCATTTGTTTTCTGTTCCCAGCCCAAAGGAACCTGTTAAAGGTTCTTTCTAGCATCAAGGTGGTGCTTCTTTTCATTGTTTCCACTTGAAGGACATAAAGAGGGATTGAGGTTAGGATGCTCTTTAGAAGGGTGATCCTTCCACCATTTGAGAGGTAAGAGTTAGACCGTCTTTGGAGAGTGGAATTAATCTTGTCAATAACCTCATCAAATTGAGTCATTTTGGTTCTTCCTCTGACTAGTTGAGTGCCCAGGTATTTGAAGGGAATGCTCATTCTTGAGAACCCATTGTAATCTAGAATCCCATGTTTGAGTAGTAATGAGACTCTCTTGCTAACAAGGATCTGAAATTTGTCCTTACTGACTTTCAGCCCTGACACCTGTTGGAATTTTTGCAAGCAATCATGGAGGTACTTGGTAGCTGACTTAGTGGCCCTAGTAAAAATAAGAATGTCATCAGCATAGATAAGATGGCTAATATCTATTTTAGCTTTATTGTGATAAGCATTGAAGCTTTTTCTTTTTTCCTCGCAATCAATAAGTCTGGATAAGTAATCCAAGACCAGAATGAAAATAGTGGGGGATAAAGGGTCTCCTTGTTTGAGCCCTCTAGTAGCTTTAAAGAATCCATGTGCCTTTTCAGTGAAGAAAATAGAATTAGCATTAGCTTCCAACCATATTTAAATGATCAGACAGAACTCCCTCAAAAAACCCCTTGCCTCCAAGCTTTCTATAATGAAGTCCCAGTTCACCATATCATAAGCCCTCTTCAAGTCAAGCTTGTAAATTACATTTCCCCTTCTGCAAGGTTTCTGCAAGTCTTGTAAAATTTCCTGTGCCATAAGTATGTTGTCCTTTATGTTTCTGACTTTCATAAAAGCTGCTTGGTTAGTGTTGATTAACAGAGGAAGTGCTGGCTGGAGTCTGTCACTAGTATTTTGCTGATTATTTTACTTATGACATTAGTAAAGCTCAGAGTTCTGTAATGGCTCCAGCTATCTTTGATAGAGGTCTTAGGGATGGAAGCAATGGAAGAGGCACTGAAAGCATGAGGTAAAGAGTGACCTAGGAAGAAGTTTTGGATAGCTTGGATAACCTCCACCTTGATGACACCCAAGGCTTTTTTTATAGAAATATGTTGTAAACTCATAAGGACTTGTAGATTTAGAGCTATCAATGGAATTTAAAGATCTTTGTATCTCATCTTCCTCAGGTATTGATATCAAATTCATTCTAGCAGTGTACTAATTACTGCCAGTAAACAAAGTGTTGTCTATATGTCCTCTATCAATGTTGTTTCCATTCATGAGATTTTGGCAATACTCCACAACACTTTCAGCAATCTCCTCCTCTTTTCTGAGCCAAGTTCCATTCTGATATTTAATGTAATGAATAGTGTTGCACTTTCTCTGGTATTTAATGCAGCATGATAGAATTTAGTATTTTTATCCCCTTCAGTAAATTTGGTTTTAGCAGCCTTTTGTTTGAGGAATTTTTCTTTCCAGTTCACAGCAGTTAATAGTTTCTCATTTTCCTATAATCTAAAAGAGTAAATAGAGTAGCTTCATCAGTCTTCCCTTTGCTATGCTTCTCCTCCAGTTCAAGCACATCCTTTCCTGCCTTTTCCACAACCTTCAGATGATCCCCAAAAGTATTCCAACTTCATTATTTGAGATCTTTACCCACCTTCTTTTGCTTTTGTCACAAATTGATGAAGGGGTCACGGTGAGAATCATTCTTCCAAATATCTTTAACAATATGCAAGAAGTCCATATGTTGAAACCAAACATTCAAGTATCTAAAAGCACTCTTCTGGCAAGTAACCTTAGGGCCAATAGAGATCAACAAAGGCCTATGGTCTGAGCCAGCTAGGCTAAGATGTGTGATAGAAGTCTGCAAAAAGTTTTGGATCTAGCTGTCATTAGAAAAAACTCTATCTAGCCTTTCCCACATATCCTTACTCCTCCAAGTGAATGTAGGACCACTAAAGCCAAGGTCAAATAAACCAGTTTTTTGAATATTATCATCAAATGTGGATATAGCTGTAGGATTAGGAGTTCTGCCCCCCTTCCTTTTAGTAGGAGAGGAAATGAAATTGAAATCTCCTCCCACAATCCAAGCTTTATCTATAGAGCCTTGGATGTGCTGCAGGGTCTTCCATAGCTCAGTTCTTGCAAATTTGGAGCTTCCTGCATAAACAAAGGAAGCAAAAACCTCCATGTCAACAGTGCTAAGGTTCATATGCAAGACTTGAGTGTGTTTCAGTAAAATAGAACACTTCATTTCTTTTTTGCAGAAAACCCATATTTTGTTGTTGATATTCGTGAACAAATTGAAGCTAGGGAAAACATTGGCAATTTTCAAAGTGTTTAGGTGAACCATAGGTTCCAAAATGGCTATGCGCCAAAATTTATGTTTTTTGTTTAGGAATACGAGTCTTTTTACAAATAAGGGGTGTGCAATCCCCCTTTTATTCAGTCACAGCAAATTGTATCGGGGGGGGGGGGGGGGGGGGACGTCGGGTTGGGATCTAGATCTAGTCCTCCCCCTAGGTTTGTTGACAGTTCCATTTCTTTTTTTGCTTGAAGCTTACATTTTTTATATCTCCTTTTCCTTCTCCTATTTCTTTTCTTCTGGTTTGGAATTCCTTTTCATTTTAGTTTTTTGAAAATTCCAATCTAATTCCAGTTCTTCGTTCATTTCTTCTACCAAAGCTTAAGTAGGGGAAACCACCACTAATTCTTCCACAAGATTCCTTATGTTTCCGAGAGACTGAATTAAGTCCACCAAGGGGGCTTGCAAACGGATTTAACCACTTCCACCTGGCTTCACATCCTTAACAGCTATCCCCCTCTCTTCAGCTGAAGAGGTTACCAGAGGCTTTTCTTTCACAGAGTTCCGACCAGCTAATGAACTGATACTCTCTTTTTGTCCCTGCCACAGTGGAGATCTTCTTGTGGACTTCTTTGTTTCTAACACTCAGGAGATTATTATTTGCATCAACCAACTCCTACTGAGGGTTTTGTATTAGCCTGCTATGAGGAGGGATTAGCCTATAGCATTCTCCCTAGTGTGACCAAACATTTTGCAATGTTGGCAATAATAGGGTCTTTGTTCCATGACTACTTCCTGCTAAAACCCCATCATTGGGTCTCTTCTCCATATCCTCTTTACTTCAAGTAGGGAGACATCCCGCTCCACCAGAATCCTTGCAATTTCTGGCCTGACTTTATTATAAGTGGCAGCATCCACCTTCAAAGGTGTACCCAAGGTACAACCAATATTAAATAAAGCATTCAGTTTAAATAAATGCAATGGCAATTTAGGTAGCTTAAACTAAATTGGCACAGTGGGGGGTTCTTGTGAGGGGTCATACTCAGGAGACCATTTTAAAATCTTCATTTCTATTCCTGCAATGATGATTGATTGTTTGGCAAAAATTCTTACATAATCCTCTTCCTTTGTCAACTGGATAAGGAGATGTCTGCCATCTAGCAGGCCTAGCTTCCAATCAGAGATTTTCCAAGAGTCAAAGTATTTCCTTACAAGTTCCATCTTTGGGTGCCCCGGAATAAATTTATCAATGAGTGTGAACTGAACATCCAATTTCAGTTCAACAATATCATGGTCAGAGAAAGAGCAGCTGGTACCCCATCTTTAGATCCCACAGGATGTATGCAAGATGTTGAACCCCTCCCTGCTGCGATGTTATATAATTCCTGAGGGAACACTAGGAGATCAGGATCCACCCAGGGGGAGGAAGGATTTCCTACAACCTCGGCATAAGTGTCTTTTGTACATTGCAAATTTGTCTCCAAATCACTAGGGGTGGTCATGGTTAACCACAAACAACACCCCCAAGGTGCAAAACTGAAACACAAATAACAATAAAAACCCTGAGAAGAGACTTGCTCCAAAAAGAACCAGCCACTAAACCCCATGGATCAAGAAAAGCAGGAAACACAGAAAGTCAGCTAACAGATGAGACAAAAAATTCCAGTCCAAAGTCAAACCCCAATCTGGAGAGGCAATATAAATTTAGCTACTTCAGCAAGACAATGTAACAGTAACAAGTTTCACTCTAGAAGTAGAGAGCAGCTAACTCCTTCAGCAAAACAATGAAATAGTGATGAAAGATCAAAATAAGTCTATCCGCACAAATCCAAACAGACTCCACAACCCACAGAGACTCCTTGAAGAGAAAATAAGCTCCTTGACCCAGCTCCTCAGTACCGCCAAGCAGCTCCATCGCAGCCAAAACCCTAGCAGAGCACAGCTAGGTCCAACCGTCACCATCCTGAATAAAATATATTTGTAGAACATATATATATATATATATATATATATCATCTCTCTCTCCCTTCTTTTTTTATAATTTTTATTATTATATGGGTTGTATAGAGGAGAGAGGGGTATGGAGATAAAGCTGCATGCGTCTAATATGATATTTTTATGTAAATATATATATTAGAGATATACCTCTTAGGCTCAAACATATCATTTAAATTAAATCAATAATCCCAAACTTCTCTCCCTTTCAGATCAAAAAATAGAACACAAAACACCCAAGCATCTGTATGGATGTGATCTACTCTTCTAGCTGAACAAAACAATCCCAAGCACAGCTAGGTCCTTCCAATTCGTCCGTTAGGGGTATCGTCGCGGGAGTTATATTTTACTGTAGAAATTTTTTTCTATTTTTTTTAATTCCAATAAGTATAACTTAACTTCAAAATTGCATAAATTTTTGTAGAAAACTCCAAAACATAAATCGAAAGTTACTATAAACGCAGAAAAAGGAGGAGAATTTCTTAAAATTGAAATCACAATTTCTCATTAAGGAAATATTTTTAAATTAAATTTTGAAGTGCTGGAGTAACCGTTGGTGGCCCAAACTTTCCCAAGAACTTCAAAATCATCTCAAATGTCCCCAAAACTAATTTGGACCCTATAATTAAACCTAATTTGACCAACTTTGACCAAAAGCCCCAAATTGCACTTAAAGGCTCAATATTCATCATGATCAAACTCAGTTCAAACCAAATCCATGTCCAATTGACTGACATTTGAGTCCAATTTCAACCAAACTCAAAAAGCCCCAATTTGGCCTAAAACCAAAATCTTACTCAATTGAACCCCAAATCCTTCCAATTGCCCCAATTATGCATAATAAACTCCTTGAAACATCTCCACACACTAAATTGAAAAGTCAATTGACCTTAATCAAGCTTTAATTTCACTCAATTCTAACCCAAATCGAATATTCATAAATTTGCCCCAATTTAGCCATAAGCCCAAATTCCACAAAATTGAATGCCCTGGGCCCAAAATTGGCACCCAATTAATGTTGACAACTCTTCATCGCATTCCCCTAGATCATTTTGAACTTTAACTTTAAACTTAGCCCATGTCTAACGAAACTTCCCCAAATGGACCAAATGCTCAAATCCCTTCAAATTGACCAACCAAATCAATTCAAAATCACTCCAAATATTTTCTAAACCCCTCGTGACAATCAACCACCTAATGGAGCCTAGTGACTAAGCTAGACCCGCCTAGCCCACCCTAGATGAGCTATGGACCAATTTTCCCTTTATTTCAGAGATATTAGCCATATTTAACCATATTATGAAAGTACTTTGCAATCATCACTTTTGACATCACTTTTTGGTGAGGGTTTTGGGTCTTTCCTTTTGTGACTAGGATCTAGCTTTAGGACATTCCTAATGACTATCTGAGAATATTAGAAAACACACCCACATTCTCATTAGACATTTCAACCAAATCATTGTTCTCTATGTTGGTTCTATATGTGATCAATAATCTTTAATAGAAACATTAGAGATTACAAAAGAGAACCTTGATGAGAATTCTTATAGGACCTTTAGACCATAAGAAAGTCTTTCATTGTTCTACACCTTTTTTGGACTTCAATACATTAAATCATCATTTATAATCATCATGATCATCAGAAATATTCGATTTTCATATCACAATGTTGCAATCATTACACTCATAGGGCTGACGAAAATTATTTGATCTTAGTTTCCCCTAAAATACCCCACTTGAATATTGTAATTCATTTAAAATTCTCCAAAACCCACTTCATATCATTTGATATTATCATTTAGACCATTTCGAAACCAAAAATTACAAAAATACCCAATTTTCTCAAAAAATTACCAATATACCCCTCGACCCCCAATACATAAAATTTTCCAAAATCTCCTAGAGTCAACAATAAGTCCTAAAAGTCACACCAAATCATTCCTTATGTTCTCTTGAGAGTTTTGACTGTAATATTGTCATACTTTCGGACAACTTTATGACACCTCGACACAAAAATAATGAATATTTAAAAAATGCGTTGGGGATAACAAAACCTTCTACATTGATCAAAAATGGCCCTAGACAGTACGTTTGACTCCAAATTTCTTCATGAACTGTCTCGAGTCTTTAAATTAACTTTTTGACCACTTTGACCAAAGTCGGCCAAAATTACCAAAATGCCACTCATGGCCCAAAAATTCTCAAATCCTCAAAAATCATTTCAAACACCCGTAAAACAAATTCTTGACCAACCATTGGATCCAATTTGACCAAGTTCACTCACTTTGACCAAACTTGTCAAGTTGAACTTCATGATCAATCAAAAACCTCAATTTCAATTTCAACATGTCTAGATCAAATTTCAAATGAATATAAATCCATTTAATTGGCCCATGATGAATTTCCAAAACAATCGGATGCAAACAAAAAACTTGATGAAAATTAAATTTGACGTATTTTTGACTCAATCACAGAAAAAGCGGTTGGAACAACCCCGGATGATAAAATCGACAACACGAGCGTGTCCAGAATGCTGATTTCACTTCGAAAGGACGTTCATTTTACCGCGATGATGTGTTCGACGAAAAATGAGTGGAGCGATTTAAATAATAATAATAATAATAGTAATAGTAATATTATTATTATTAGTATATAAAAAAATAAAATAAATTTTCTTATCTTATCCAATTTCAACTCACACATGCATTGGTCGGCTTATCCATCCTCTCTCCTCCACATCATAAGTCACACGTGGGAAGGAGCGTTAAATGGCTCCCTACATGTTAATTATAAAAATGAGTACAAAATGAAGGTTAGGAAAGGATCCCCTGAGCTAAAATAAAAAATAACTACAATACGCACCCATAGGGGGGGTCCTCTACCGTGGTGTAACTCACCCCAAGAAAAAGAAAAAGTGTATACCAATCGGTAATAAAAGAAAGTATACCCCAAAACAACCTACACCTCAGAGAGCAAAAAGCAAAAATCTTGAGACAAAAAATTCATGAATTACGTGTGCTCCCCAAAAGAGAGCGTCTCTCTATCTTAATGATCTGGGCTGAGAGTCTGAAGCAATTTGCATCCAAGACAACAAAACCAGCTCCCCAAAAGTTGAAACTTGCAAAAACCCTTAACTAAATCTGCAAAGCAAAGGAAATGAAAGACAATCCTAGCACAAGAAAATTAAGCATCCTGAACCAACGTATTGGGTGGCGAAGGTAAAATTTTTTAGTAGAACAATATCAATCCAAACAAACATCTTGACAGAAGAAAACAAAATTTTAAAGTGGCCAAAATCTGCTATGGCCAATAACGCAAAAATTAAAACCATATAACCAAAAAACGTGTAAGATGGCCAACCCTTAAGCCCGAACAAACAGACTATCCAGCAAGTCCACAATCAGCAGGGTACGCAAAGCTGTAGGTGGAGTAGTCCCCACAATGAGATTACTACAAGTGGCCCCAGCAATGGCAAGCCAGTTTGCTGAGCTATTACCCTCTCAATGAATAAAGATCCAACGAATTGAAATGGTAGAGGAGATGCACTTGATTCACTTAATATAATATATAATTTCATCATAATAAATGCCTCTCTCTTTTTGTAACCCTTATAAAAAATAATAAAAAAATCTCTCACTCACGCATGCTTCATTTATATATATACATAGCATGCAGCTTAATCTCCATACCCCTCTCTCTCTCTCTCTACAACCAATATAATAATAAAAATAAAAAAAATTTCTTCCTCCCTCTCTCTCCCAGATCCTCCCATCAGCACTCGCCGTCAAAATAAAATAAAATAATTAGAGAAAAAAAAACCTAAAACCATACGTAGCCTCTCACTCCCACTCAATTCTTTTTCCCCTATAAAATTCAACATTCCCTCTTTTTCAAAGACAACAATGGCTTCTCCACCCACTCCCTCGTCGGAAACCGATGTCGTTGCCGGAAAAGCCAAAGTCGAGCCAAACTCTGAAGAACCTCAAAGCCAACGTAAAAATCACATCGAATCGATGCAACAAAGACTTAGATATGCTCAAAGAGGCCTACTTATTAAAACCTATTTGAGGACAAACCTCTTAGGCTCAGGTATATCTCTTAAATTGAAATGATAATCCTGAACTTCTCTCCCTTCTAATTGAATAATAGTTCACAAAACACCTAAATATCCATATGGATGTGATCTACTCTTTGATTTAACAAAAACAAGCCCAAGAACGCAAATTTTTGTTGAGAATCGGAGGAGAACTAAGCCCGAGAATTTTCAGCCTTTGGAATCCTTACTGTTCATCCGTCGCAGGTATCGTCGCGGGAGTTATATGTTATCGTAGCAATTTTTTCTTTTTATTTTTATAATTCCATTGATTATAACGTAACTTCAAAAATTCATAACTTTTTGTAATAAACCCCAAAACGTAAACCGAAAGATGCTATGAACTCAAAAAAATGAGAGAATTTTTTAAAACTGAAATCACGATTTTTCATCAACAAAATATTTAGAAATTAATTTTTGATGTTTTGGAGTATTTAAATCATAAAAATTAAAATGTAAATGAGAAAAATATAAAATTTGGCAGAGATATTAAATGACTTCGAAACAATCTTGCCGAATTTTTTCAAATCATTTTGATTCCTCTGTAGGGAGACTTCTTTTTTTAAAGAAAAACGGATCATTTTAAATTATTAAGAAAAATAAGAAATGTGGAATTTTCAAATCCCCCTTGATTTTGTTCATTAAATTTAGACAGATCTTGGAAATCTTAAAACCATATTTAAAACCATTTCTGTAAACATAATTCACTATTAGGTTAGGTTAGCATAACCCGAGCTCAAACTAAACCTAGTCTAGCCTATTTAGGGTTCATGTTGGTCTTTTAGCATTTTGGGACTAATTTAAATTCATCCCCTTAGGGTAAACTCAATTTAAACCCAATACTTGGTTAGCCAACTTTGGGGTTACATTAGTTAACCTAACCTCAGATTAGTTAATCCTAAACCAATAGGAATAGCTAAGCCTAAACCTTTGGTTAGTTAACCCTAAACAAATAGGATTAATTAACCTAAACCTAAGTTTAGTTAACCCTAAATCAATATGATTAGCCCAGTCTAAACCTTATGTTAGTTAACCCTAAACCAATAGGATTAGTTAACCTAAACTTTAAGTTAGTTAACCATAAATGAATAGAATTATCTAACCGAAACCTTAGGTTAGTTAACCCTAAACTAATAGGTTTAGCTAAGCCTATAACTTAAGTTAGTTAACCCTAATCCAATAGGATTAATTAACCTAAACTTTAGGTTAGTTTACCCTAAATCAATAGGATTACTTAACCTAAACCTTAGGTTAGTTAACCTTAAACCAATAGGAATAGTTAACCTAAATCCTAGGCTAGTTAACCCTAAAACAAGAAGATTAGTCAACCTAAGCATTAGGTTAGTTAATCATAAACCAATAGGATTAGTTGACCTAAATCTTAGGTTAGTTAACTCTAATCCATATGATTAGACAAGCCTAAACCTTAGGTTAAACCAATAGGATTATTAACCTAAACTTTAGGTTAGTTAACCCTAACCTGTTAGTTAACCCTAAACCAATAGGTTTAATTAACCTAAACCTTAGGTTAACTAACCATAAAACAATTGGATTAGTTAACATAAATCTTAAGTTAGTTAACTCTAATCCATAAGATTAGAAAAGCCTAAAACTTAGGTTAGTTAACTCTAAACCAATTGGATTATTTAACCTAAGCTATAGGTTAGTCAAGTTAGTTAACCTTAAACCAATAGGATTTGTTAACCTGAATCTTAGGTTAGTTAACCCTAAACCAACAGGATTAGTTAACCTAAACCTTAAGTTAGTTAACCCTAATCTAATATGATTATTTAACCAAAACCTTAGGTTAGTTAACCCTAATCCAACCCTAATATTTAGGTAAAACAAACCTAAATCATAGCTTTGCCTTAAGCTAAACTACCCTAAACCATAGGTTAGTTAACCCTAAACTAATAAGATTAGCTAAGTCTAAACCTTTGGGTAGTTAACCCTAAACAATTAAGATTATTTAACCTAAACTTTAGGTTAGTTAACCGTAAATCATTAGGATTAGTTAACGTAAACCTTAGGTTAGTTAACCCTAAAACAATAGGAATAATTAACCTAAATCTTAGGTTAGTTAACCCTAAAATAATAAGATTAGTCAACTTAAGAGTTAATCCTAAAGTAATAGGATTTCTCGACCTATATCTTAGGTTAGTTAACTCTAATATATAAGATTAGACAAGCCTAAACCATATAAACTCTAGGTTAGTGAACCCTAAACCAATAGGATTAGTTAACCTAAACCTTAGGTTAGTTAACCCTAAAACAATAGGAATAATTAACCTAAATCTTAGGTTAGTTAACCCTAAAATAATAAGATTAGTCAACTTAAGAGTTAATCCTAAAGTAATAGGATTTGTCGACCTATATCTTAGGTTAGTTAACTCTAATATATAAGATTAGACAAGCCTAAACCATAGGTTAGTTAACCCTTAACCAATAGGATTAGTTAACATAAACCTTAGGTTAGTTAACCCTAACCTATTGGTTAACCCTAAACCAATAAGATTAATTAACCTAACATTGGTTAGTTAACCATAAAACAATAAATTAGTTAACATAAATCTTAGGTTAGTTAACTCTAATCCATAAGATTAGAAAAGCCTAAATCTTAGGTAAGTTAACCCTAAACCAATAAGATTAGTTAACCTAAACTATATGTTAGTTAAGGTAGATAACCCTAAACCAAAAGGACTAATCAACGTAGATCTTAGGTTAGTTAACCCTAAACTAATAGGATTAGTTAACCTAAACATTAGGTTGTTAACCCTAAACCTAAGGTTTGAAATGGTAATTTTGGGAAGTTTTGGGTAGTTTGGGCAGTTTGAAATGGTTTAAAATGATTTTTTAGCAAATTTGGGTATTTTGGGTGAAATTGAGAATTTTGGTCAAATTTGGGATTTGGGGGTGTTTAGGTAAATTAGGTAGATTTTGGGGGCAAAAAGCTAAGTTGGAAATTTTGGTGAAATTGGGCCAACCACCCTATATGAGCCATGGACCAATGAAATCTCCATTGGGGTCCTCTATATACTGGGCTTAGCTAAACCCTAGCCTAAAGCTATTGGGTCAAGGGGACCATAAACATGAGTTTCCCAAAAGATCAGGGGATCAAAGCCAACAAAGTTTGGGTTTAGGTTTGTGAGTGAAAGTGAGTGCAAGTGAGTGAACTAGCCCTAGACCAACACCCAAGGTCAACTCTAAGGCTAAACAGTCCTATGGGTATTCTCCTTGTGCTCCCCCATA
Source organism: Phalaenopsis equestris (assembly GCF_001263595.1). Lineage (NCBI taxonomy): Eukaryota > Viridiplantae > Streptophyta > Magnoliopsida > Asparagales > Orchidaceae > Phalaenopsis > Phalaenopsis equestris. Next base: position 41,171,263 of record NW_018164444.1, on the reverse strand, counting down.
TTGATCCCACCTACTAAGTGCTAGAGGTTACGCCAACATGTGGAACTTCAAATTAAGCAAAGAATGGTTTGGAATTTTTAATGATGAGGGTTCCTTTTCTACTCCTCCAGAAATTGACAACTGGAAAGTCCTATGGCTAGACCCTAGGCTACTAAAGAGGAAAGATTAGACCTTAAGACCTTAAATGAGGTCAACAAATGGACCCTCAATAGGTGTGGTGTGTCGGGCAAGCATAACACACGTATTAGTGTTGACTGATGAGATCAACAAAAATAACACAGACTTCTAAGTACACAGGCCTAGAATGAATTGTATCATAAAGTGACCGTTCTTTCTACTAGGGAGTAACATATACTCTTGTTGGGGAAAAGAAATGAGATTTTGAGAACAGTCATCGGGCAAACTGACTGTCCTAGTGAAGATTTTATTTGAACTGAATATATAATAGAAAGTTTACATTTCAAATTAAAATTTTAAGGGGGTAGCAATTATGAATGAGAAAATTGGATTGAGTGGAAAACACAAGCGTAGAAAAGGGAATAGGGCGTCAAAGCCTATCAGGAAAGTGAGGATGGTAATAAGGTGTTTAAGCTTACCCCAAAAGTGGAAATAAGATTCTAAATTTAGGTACTAACCCAAAATGGGAATTGAAATTTCGGTATCAATCCCAAAAATAAAATCAAAGTTTAGCAACCGACCTCGAAAGGAGGAAGTGTCGAAATCAAAAGAAGAGAATCAGAATTTCCATGAGATGGGAATTGAAATTTTGGTATCAATCCAAGAAAGAGAATCAAAATTTAGGTACCGACCTTGGAAGAAGGGAATCAAAGTTTAGGTTCTGACTCCAAGATGAGAATTAACATTTAGCTATTAATCACAAAAAGAAAATTATAATTTAGGTACCGAGCTCGAAGGAAGGGAATCATAATTTAGGTACTGACCCAGAGATGAGAATTAAAATTTAGGTATTATTCCAAGAAAGAGAATCAGAATTTAGGTATTAATCTCGAAAGAAGGGAATCATAATTTAGTTACTGACCCCGAGAAGAGAATTGAAATTTAGGTATCAATCCCAGAAAGAGAATCAGATGCTTTAATCCATTTAAGGTAGTCGCATACCTATCTCAATGATTTGCTTAAACAATCGGATGCCTTACTCCATTTAAGGTGGCCTCATACATATCTCAAAGATTTGGGTAGAGAGTCAGATTCTTTACTCCATTTAAGGTGGCCTCTTACCTATCTCAAAGATTTGGGTAGAGAATTAGATACTTTACTCCATTTAAGGTGGTCTCATACCGATCTAAAAAATTAGAATAGGATGCCTTACTTCATTTAAGGTGGCCTAATACCTATCTTGAAGATTTTGACAGAGAATTGGATGCCTTAATCCATTTAAGGTTGTATCATACCGATCTCAAACGATGAGAATAAGATGTTATACTCCATCTAAGGTGGACTCATACCTATCTCAAAGATTTGGGGAGAGAATCAGATGACTTACTCCATTTGAGGTGATCTCATACCGATCTTAAAAGAAGGGAATCAAAATTTAGGTGCTGACCTCGAGAACAACATGAAAATAGTGTAGAGAGTCCGTGGTGCTAACTTCATAGATATGTGAATGTGAAGACTGACATTGGTGAGGAAAAATTGGTAAGACTTTGTATATAGTATGAAATTCCGTGAGATGTGAAGAAGTTGGTGCAGACAAGAATAATCATGTTCCACAAGCAAAAAGTAAGAAACCTTGAACTCAAGAGAAACAAACTCAAAAAATTCATTTTCATTTCTTGTTTTTTTATCAAATTTAATTTTCAAAGTATATTTTTTTTTGAAAAGATTCAATTTTCACAGGTTGATTTGTTTTCCAAGAAAATTATTTTATTAAAATTTCATTATCATTAACTTTTTATTTATTTTGTTCTTTGTTCATTGTAGCTAAGAACTAATGTATGGTTCTGTGGCTCTTGATTCATTACACAAAGGGAAATTCAAGAAATAGATTGTACTCTGAAATAAATTTCATTACTCTGCTCAAAAAAGGTGTTACAGACTGAATACTTGTTGAAAGCATCAAACGTACATCTGAAACATCTTATGTTCAATACATATCCTTATACTGCTCTGATGCAGTACAAAACATGACAAAAAGGAAAACTGTCTAACTATCTTTTGTGGGATTAGCTCCTGACTAAGCTGACTTACTAATCCACGCTCCAGGACAAGAATTCCCTTTATGTGTACATAGACGTGCAACCCTCTCATACTCGTACGGGCATAGCTCCTCCAACTCTAGAATTGGTCAAATTTTGTATGTCATCTTGTTGTTGTCCATCCTTTTGAAAGTGATAAACAATCTGCGGTGTCGTACCCTTGGGATGTAGTGCTTGGTGAGGTCTAGTCCATTTCCTTTGAGAATCAGCACTGAACCAATCAGCATAGGAATCTCAATGGATCCCCTGAACTCTCTGGGGCCAATGACATCAATTTCTTTTCTAAATACTATATTGCTCTTACTCATAAAAGACACCGTGCAGAAGGCCTCAAGAAATCATGATTGTCTATGTGCGGGGGAATGCAATCTCGTTCATCATAGATATTGACGATACAACTGTTTGGAATGGAATCAGCCAAAAATATACTCCATCTAACCATTCTCTGGATGGTTATCCTGCATTTTCCTCTCATCCACTTTCGGGGCTCAATATAAGTTCTTTCCATCATCAAGCCAGCCCAACCTCTATCTCTTAAATCAATTATGCAGTCTAGAATTTTCTTTTCATCACTTTCAGAGAAGACTCCTGTGTACAGCTCTAGGCCTTTCAAAATATTGAAAATATTTCCTAAGATTTCTTCGTAGGATTTAAATTCTCTAGTCTTAACTTTGTTTATTCTTTCCAATTATACTGTATGGATCCTTTGAGATCGTCGAGGTGGCTCCCTCATCTCCTCATCTGTAGGGTATCTAACTTGATTCTACAGGTAATGGAATGCAAGACTCGGTATCCGGGTATACTATCTCCAGACGTCTTGTGTCGGCAGCAATGAATTCTTCACATGAACTGTAGTGGTCTAAGTGTACAACATTGCATGTCGCACACTCCACAAATGCCCCTCCTATCGATGACTGAATCAAAACTTCTTGCTCTGTAGGAAATTTAGGCTCATCTTCCACAACAGGCGGACCGGAGGAAGTTTCTATCATACAAGGGTTGTAAATTTTTCCCTCAGGAATTGGGGTAAGTAAATTTTCTGCCTCTTTCAGGTGTCTTCTTTCTTTAAGTTGGAAAGCTCTGTGTCTGTGATGATTGTCATTCCAACACTGAGTTCATCTTAATGGTGCATTTGGCTGTCTTTCACCATTAGTGTTGACTAGGTTTCCAGTTGGTGTGGTTATCATGGATGGTAAGCAGCTAGCTCCCTACATCTGATTCCTCTTTTGACAGTTGCCTTCAAGGAGTCTTCTTTTGTACGAATCCTCAAAAGCAATGGTAACCCCTCTTTTTCTTTTCAGCTAACTATGTCCTTCAGGTGACCCTCATAGTTGACATTCACCTGACAGAAGTCCAGGTCAAAATCTATGATGCCGCCCTGTGTGCCCTTTTGTTGTTGCGTGTGAGATTCAAGCCATCCTTGGAGGCAAAAATTAACTTCTATCATGAAATTTTTTTTTTGAATATAACAGGAAAAAACATCACTGCACTGAATTTTAGCGAGAACAAGAACAAAACAAAACATTTATTAAACAAAATTTTAATTTGTACAAGAGCAAAAAAATTTCACTCTTTTTTTACAATCATCTTATTTAATTTTAATGAAATGTTAAAATTAAGAAAAATAGAAAGGAAAAAGAATGAAGTGAGTAACTTTAAATTTTTCATTTCATTAAGATTATTCTTATTACAAAATTTTGGACCCAGTCACAGACGCTTGGCCAAATAGGTAAACCCAGAACAATCCATATCTCAAAATCTCATTTTAAATAATATCATTTTGCATAATATGTTTCAAATATTGTCCATTGATGGTAGCATAGGTCTTTCACCTCAGAAATCCACCAGCTGGTCCCTCCCAAGTTTGTTCAAAATTTCCACCTACCTCATGACGTGCAAGAATAGACCTTTTGAGAATAAGAACGAGGTCACCAACTTTTAACATGCTCGGCCGGACAAATTCTTCATGACCCTATACCATCCTTGACTATTAAAGTTCTAAATTATGTTGTGCTTCCAGTCATTTTCACTCGAGACTTTCCAGTTCTTTAAGTTTGAGCCTTTTACTTTCTTCTGTTGTGATTTGGTTGGTGAATGCGACACTAAGAGACGGTGTCCGGATTTTCAATGGTAGTACGGCCTCGGACCCATACACAAGTGCGTAAGGTGTACATTGAGTAGGAGTTTTGAACATCGTCTGGTAGGCCCAAAAACCTTCTAATAGTTTATCTGGCCAATCTCTCTTATTTTCATCCAGCATCTATTTCAAAATTTATACCAGTATTTTGTTGAAGGCCTCGACCAGGACATTTACCCTTGGATAGTAGACGTAGAGTATCTCCAATTTATCCCATATTGATCTTTGTACTTTTGAAGGCTATCACATTGTCCAAAATTACTCTATGTGACACATCAAATGGTAGATGATTTGGCTTTTAAAGAAATGAAGATTGTGTGATGCTGTAAACTCTCATAACGATAATGCATCTGCCTACTTGGAGAAGTAATCCATAGCAGCAAGAATAAATTTGTGTCCCCTAGAGGATGGATGGTCTATGGGTCCTATTATTTCCATACCCCAACACTCAATTGGCCACAAGGCGATGGTTGGATGTAGCACATTTAGAGGTTGGTGCAAGACCATCCCATGCACTTAGCACGGGTGACACTTTCTGGCTGTATCCATGCAATCGAGCATCATTGCTTGCCAATAATATTAGAGTCTTTTGATCTTCATTTTCATCTTCAGCCCTCACTAGTGAGCACCACACAATCCGGCATGTATCTCTCGAATGATATTTTGTGCTTCTACTATGCTCATACATCATAGCCACATTTGATCAAATGATCTTCTATAAAGGACATCACCCACTAGAGCATATGACACAGCCATTTTTGTGATGTGATATGCCTCAGACTTCTCCTGTGTCAAGTTTTCAGTCTCAAAATATTCTATTAATGGCTTGTTGGAACTGATGATATTCCGCTAATCTTGGTTTGAAAATATTGTATTTGCCGGTGACTTGTTGTAACTTTCTTCATCAGTATTTTTTCCATGTCAATGTTGATGGTCATCCTAGTCCTTTCAACAATCGTGTTGGTTCTTCCTTGTCCACGTCCCCGACTTTGACCTTGGGAGTATTGGCTAAAAGAACCTCTGTCAGCTCGTTGTCAAGAAATTATAGTAGATCATTGAAGAAAAGTTGAATCACCTCTTTTTTGTGATTCTTATGAATCTTCTATTTCATTATCCACAATTTCATGGGAAAGACATTTCCCATTAAAGGTGTGTAGTAAGAGACATCATCATGAATGCCTACCTTATAAACTAAAAATGTCTCTAAATCTCCTTTGATACAATATTCTTGTCCATATTTGAAGTATTTGATACACTGATGAAGAGATAATGGAACCATATTATGCTCATGAATCTTTGGTTGTTGCAGTAAAGCATTAAAATAAATTTCTGTGTCAATGATGTGGAATTTTGCAGTTGTTTCTAGTTCTCCAACTTTTATTAACACTGTAATCGATCCAAGGGCTCTTTCTCAGTTCTAATTAAATCATCTTAGCATCAACTTGTTAGTTGTAAGCTCTTGAGCCTCAATATCCAAATATGTGAATGTCCGTAGACTCATTAGGTTAACTGATGCTCCCGTATCTACCAAAACTTTGGACAATGCAAATCTATCAATGTTAACGGAGATGTAGAGTGGTCAGTTGTGGTTAGCAAAAACTGAGCAAAAAGTCTTCATCTATAAAGGTTATCCCACTCAATTCTTTCAAAGAGCAAACTTCATCCAAGGATGTGTTGGCCAATTGAGCTAACCAAATCTTTGGGTCAAGCAAGGTTGTAACCAGAGACTCTCTCATCTCCTTTGACAGTATTAGTGCATCTTAAATGCTTATTTTTGCTGACAACCTCCTAAGATGAGCTAGCATATTACAATCCACTTTATATAATCTTTCAATCCAGACTTGATTATGTGGCTCTTCCACTAGCTGAGGTGGAGGTAGATCTTCCGCTGGAGCTAACCTCAAGTGTAAAACTTTTGCGCTCCTTAAATTTGTTTCTGTGATTTCTTCTTCCTGAGATGCTATAGCAAAAATTCCTGATGTCTCTTCTTCTTCATCAAAGAGATCCATGTTAATAGTAAGTGGTGCATCGTGGCACTCGAGGACTAGCACCTCACTCCCGGTGCTATCATAACTGGTATAATTGATATATTCATCATTCTCATTATTGAGTTTATCAGACTTAAGTATGATTTGAGGATCACTTTAGGAATCAAGATTGGAGTTAGATTGAGAAAATTTAGTTACACTATCACTAGAAATCATTAAAACGTAACTGAAATCACAATCATTATATCCATAATACCCCGGTGGACCAAAAAGATAATCATACATGGTTAGGGGTTCGAAGATTTTCTTTCCCAAATCTGAGACAAACAATATTTCAGAGTCAGCCCCTATCCTACCCCACAAGCTATCGATAATCGCCACGTTGTTCTTCTCTTTCTCTTTAGGTTATGGTGGTTTTTCCGGCAAAATCTCCATTTTGGGCTGAGCAGACTGTAGACTCTGAACAGCTGCCTAAGCTGAAGTGGTCTGAATTTGATCCAGTATCTCCTTGGATGACTTACTCCAAGTTGTACTTTATCTATCTTTACCTGAATACAAATCTTTTAGAGTTATAGGCTTAGCCAAAATCATAATTTTAGAACCTTTTTCAGGTTCTTTCAAATATTCCTTTGGGATCGCTATTTTTTGTCTTTTTGTCTTTTAAAATATTTTTTGTCTTTTAAAATTCCTCTTGAGCTAGTCCTTGAAAATGAAACAGCCCTCTATTGTATGTCCCAACATCTTGTGATAGGAGCAAAGATTAGGATAATCCTTTTTGTTAACATCTTTTGGCCTCTTCGATTCTGAAAATCTGACTTCTTCATTAAATTTCTGAACATCTTTGGGACAACTTCATCTTTGAAAGAAGATATCCTCATTTTTCATTCTGAAAGAGTTGGACCCATTCTACCCTATGCTCGGTGTGGTCTCCCCTTGAAGTGACTGTTGGCTAAACTGGTTGTGCTTGTTGCTGAGCATGCTATGATAACTGAGGGGAACTTTTGTGAGAATGCTCTGCTTGTATCTTTATCAGCTGCTTTCCTAAAATAACCATTGCTACTATCCTGGACTTCTTCTCGACTATCCTAATTATCCTAGATATATGTAACTTCTCTTGGGAATCCTTGTGTTTAACTTCCTCTTGTAGAATACTGACTTTGCTTAGCAGCTTCTTGAAGGACTTGATGGTGAGTCCCTTAAGAATGAAAGTTACCGGCCCATGGATGCTTTTTAGTAGAATATTGATCGTATGATGTTCCTATACTTGAGGTTCACATTTAATGCTAAGTTTTGTCCACCTCAAGATATAATCTACTGAGGTCTTGTTAGGCTTTTGCCTCTTCACTACGAGATCTTTAATAGAAACATGATGCTACACTCTGACAAATGTTTTCATGAACAATTGTTCTAACTTGGCAAACATCTTGACTGATTTGTTGGGTAGCTCAGTGTAATAATCAATTGCAATTCCTGATAGGCTACTAAAAAACTGTCGGAAAAGGAAAGCTTCATTTCCTCCGATGTTGCCATAACTAGCTCTGAAACATGCTATATGCTGCCCGAGATTTTTTGTCCCATTGAATGTTTTAAAATTTGATGACACAAAACCCTTACGTTAGGGTAGGGCATCGAACTCCTCCAGGTAATGTCTACCCCTTGAAATCAATGCACCACCCTTAGATTGGACTAGGGCCTCCCAAACTTTTCTTTCGACTGATTGTTTAAAATCTTTCTCTGGTATGGCACTTGGTGAGGAATCCTTCTTTTGCAGATCCTCTCAGTTGGTGGAGGCAACTTTCCTCCTTTCATCAGTATTATGAACTATTTCCGGTTGGTTAACTCATGGAGAAGCTACTTGTTGTGACTGGGACAATCCATGAACTGTAGCCATGATGATAATGGTGGCAGCCATCTTCACCATTCTCTTTTCCATATGATCAATTTGCTAATATCTTAAGAAAATAGCCCTGCACAAATCATGCACGGTATTCCCTTTAATGAGAGGTTGGGCATCACACAATGATGTAGCGGCTCTAGACATGAATATCCATAAAATCTTCATCGAGATAATCATTAAAATTAAAATCTTTATCGTCATCGATGGCTACTCCGTGATGTTTGGTTAAATAAGATATTTTAGCTCCGAGCTTTTCAACTTTCTCTTCAATTATTGCTTCTTAAATCATCTTAAGATCTTAAGGGTTTTCTTGAATATTTCATTTGTTCATCAAACTAGGCAATAATGGTTCCAATGATGTTTGATACTTTAGACCTTTTCTTGTGGGCTCACTAAACTGTATTGGTAAGGTGACCTTGTGTACCCACACCTTCTTCATTGGCAGTGTTGTCTTGAGATAGGGTGTCTTAAAGGAGTCATCACTATGCCAAAGAGAGGCATGCTCCCTGTGGTGGAGATCGAACACAATATCGGGTGACTTCTTAATCTTTTCCTTCTTTGTGGCACCCTTACAAGCAACATTAAGATGTGACTTGATCGGTCGATGTCCTCTAAACCTTAGAACAAAAGTTGTAGCAGATTATGTTGTTGTAACGATAGTATCAACTAGACTTCACAAACGAAATATGATGGGAATACGGGCTGGCAAAACTTCATTTGACTTATGAGACTGTAGAGCAGATCTGACATCCCTTAAAATCTCTTTCTTCATTTAAGGGGACACCGCACATCCCACTCTTTTAAGCAGCTCAATGATTGAATATCCTTCTTTAGTGTCCAATCTCTAGAACATTGTATGGACTTTAGTGATAGGAGTGGGCTTCTCCCTCTCCTCATTACAACGTAGTGTCCAATCTCTAGAACATTGTATGGACTTTAGCGATAGGAGTGGGCTTCTCCCTCTCCTCATTACAACCGTGAAGTAATGGTAAGGTAGAGATGATCATTTAAATACTTTCATATCCATTAGTGTTCATTAAAGGGTGAAACCTACTACCTCACAGGAGTGGAGAGGCTTCAAGTAATCCAAGTTCCTCCACATGAAGAAACTTATGAACATATGTCTTTTCTAGAATTTTGACTTTGGCGGCCTTCCAACCCTTCAACTGTAGTTTCCTCTTTAAAACCTAGTTAATGGTGCTGAATTCAAACTTGATCAAATTTAAAATACTGAAGGTGATACGGTAAATCCTTTAGTTTTATCTTCCACGATCATGTCCTCCTTTCCTTTGGCAGAAAAGGGGACAATAGAAATAACAGGTGCTGCCGGAGCAACAATTTTTACCTTCTTACAGAAAAGAAAATCCTGGGGATAATTGAAGTTAAATTCAATGGAACACTCCTAAACTTTCAGAGTGGTAACTTTCATTATGATGAACAGGGTTTTCCAAGCATGGCTTCAATCTCGTAGAATCTAGTTCCAAACATGATGGTGGGAGTGACATTGTGAGCATTGCAGCTAGTTGAAAAGTTGCACAAGAAATTGAGCTTTAGGAACACCATTGTAGCAACTTCAAAAAGATAGTTTTGGGGTTATTTATCTGGCCAACGCCTTTTAATCCTAATGCAAACACTAAAAACTAACAATGGTTGATTTGTAGATTGGGCAATCTTTATTTAATTTTAGTTGTGAAGGTTTGATGGTTTAGTAAAAATATTTTGAAAGTAGAAAGATTTAATTCATTAAGTAAGACAGCTTAAAGAGCAAGTGCAACATGACACAATTTGATTTAATTTGCAAAATAACAAACCAAAATCCAAGTGGAAAGTTAAGTTTAAAACCCAGTGCAAGACCAACTTCACAACGCACAACGCCCAGGCACAACTAGTCCACTGACACACCTATTGGGGTTCCGCCCCACACAAACGATAGTCCTAATGAACTCCTGAACCTATATGTTCAAAGGTGATTTAACAAACAATTCTGAAGTCTGAAAGATTTTACCATAGTTACCCAAGAAATAAATTGGTGAAGCATGCCAACAGAAGAAGGTTTATTTTATCTATAAGGGACATGGACACATTACTGATCTATGAAGACAAGATTCTTTGATTTAAATGAGAGAGAAACCAATTCCCCAACGGAGTTGCCAGAGGTTGTCGACACTTAAAAGTTCAGTTTTCGGTCACCGACATGGGATATCCAATGTCCTGTTTAATATATATATATATATATATATATATATGTATATATATATATATATATGTATATATAT
>NW_018164444.1:41143208-41160737 GCF_001263595.1 Phalaenopsis equestris | reverse complement strand
TATATATATATATATAAAGAATAGCTGGAGGCTATTATACGGCCCCCAGTCACCCTCATATGCCTAATTATTTGAGGACCGCTCTCACTACTGGCAAACTGGCTAGATGGAGATTTGAATTTATCACTTGAGGGGACTTACAACCTATATATATATATGTATATATATATATAATTTGAAAAAAAGTTTGTATTTTAAATTTTGAAAATACAAGATTGAACAATCTCATATCCTCAGTAGTTTAAATAAACGAGCTTAAACACCGTAAATAATGCATCCATCCCGAAGAATAGAAACACTACATACTTGTGAGACATGATTAAATAAACTAAAGAATTTATGATATATATTTGGCCTGTGAAACCCATTATGTCTACTGACATATTCTCCTATTTAATAAAAAAAATTGAATAAGGCTTATATTAAGCTGGGTTCAAGAAAAGTTCCCTATAAGGGCAATCCATTATAGTTAATTACATCTTAGAATACTGAAGTCACCTATGAATACTGTCAATAAAAATTAGGGGATATTGCCTTCAAGGAATTCTAAAGAGATAGGACCTTTCAAAGAGATCAGACAAACGAGGTCTCAAAAGAGAATGACTCAAATTTGGAACATTTATTATGGAATCTAAAGAAAGAAGAACTAGGGGATGTCACGGATCCTGAGGAGAACATCAGTAAATTCCCAAGCTATCCTATGGTTTGGCTTGAATTTCCAAAAAGAAATCATTTAAATGTTCATCCTATAAATTTAATTAATCAGGGCTTACATACATGTGAGACAATCACAAAAATATTTTGGAAGATGTGAGGATTTAGGTCGTTATGATTAACAACCTCTGAATTATAAAACGAGTTAGGGCTTATATTGCATGACATGATTGTGCGAATGCCTACAGAAAAAAAAGTTTAGGATTTATGTCTCACTAGGCTGATAGCCTTAAGATTTTAGGGCTCAGTTGTTTTATTTTAATAAATGGTTTAACTGATGTAGACATATTTTTCTGTTGAAGATGATCGTGCTGCACCAATGTTAACTCCCAGCTCCTCATCGTAGCGAGTTTAATTTTTTTAATGCATCAACTCCTAAAGTCAAATCAAGTGTTTCCTAAGATTATGGTTCTACAAATGTCATGAGGGATGTTTAAGTTGATTAGAGCGACATCGCTTAGGATCTCAAAGTTTATTTGTTCCGCTATCACCATTTTCTTTTGAATTTACTTAGCTTAAATGAGTTATGAAACTCTTTTAAATCGGGGAGATCTCGTTAGCAACCGTGGGTGTTGACCTCACTCTTGTTTGAGATTTAGTTTTTCCTCTTTAGTAGCCTAAGATCTAGCCCTAAGACTTTCTTGTTGACTATTCCTAAAAAACTAGAAAAGAATCTCTCACCATTAGAAACTCTAAACTCTTCCTTGCTCAACTTGAAGTTCCACATATTGGTCCTAAACTCTAGCACTTAGTAGGTGGGGTAACTATGAGGGAGCTCAAGGAGAGTCCCCATAGGATTTTTTGACCTTAGGGTTGACTCTGGGCATTGTTCTAGAGCTAGTTCACTCACTTGCACTCACTATCGCCTATATCCACTCATAACTCTGAACCCAAAATTATTGTATATCCACTCATGTAGATGGTCCCCTAGAACCACTAGCCCTAGGCTAGGGTTTAGCTAAAACCAGTACATAGAGGACCTAAATGAGGATTTCATTGGTCCATAGCTCTTATGTAGTGGTTGGCACACCAATTCTACCAAAAAAATCTAACTTAGCGTTTCCCCTAAATCCACCCAAATTACCTAAATCCCAAATGTCCATCAATTTGGCCCCAATTCCCATAAATTTCAATTCTAAACTCAAATGCATCTTTCATTTGATCAATCCAAACCAAATTCAAGTATAATTGACCCATTCTTTGAGCTCAATTTTGATCTAATTCAAAACCCCCAATTTTTACCATATGACTTAACCCCACCAAATTGAACCCCATAGCCTACTCAATTTGCCCCAATATAAATCCTAAACTAATCATAAAAATCCTACACCACAAATTGTAACCTTAATTGGCCTTGGCCAAGCCTCAATTTCACCAAATATTAGCCCAAGTCCAAAATCCCCAAATTTGCCCCAAATTGGCTATGTCCCCAAATTCCACCAAATTGAATACTCTAACCACAAAAGTGACCCCCAATTGATTTTGAGAACTCTTCATGACATTCCTATAGACCAATTTCAACCCTAAATGTGGACTTATCCCAACCTTGGCCCAATCTAAACCCAAGTCTAACCCAACACCCCCAAATTGACGAAATGACTAAAACTCACCAAACGAAACCTCCAAACAACCTCAAAATCACTCCAAACCTTTTCAAAACCTCTTGTGACAATGATCTACATATTATTGACCAATAAATTGTATACACTAAATTGATCAATTTATTGTGCTCAATGTCTTGGCTACCCTAACCCAAACCCAACTTCTAGCCATTTTTTACCAAAATTGAACCCCTTCATCAAAATTGACATAACCATGCCTAAGCCCCCTAATTGATGAAACCACAACCACCAAGTACACACTATGGACCAAGATAGACCCATCTAAAAAAGTCAAGGTGAGCTATGGACCAATGGTCCTTTGATTGAAGGGATTCCACTGCATATTTTGCCTAAACTTGAAATATCTTTTCCATCACTGCTTACCCTTCTGAGTTAATCATAATTAGCCACCCCATGACCTCTCTGAGCTCAACGACAACCCGACTCTTGCCTGCCACCACCTTAGCCACAAAAAATAGGCAGCCCAATGGTGCCTCCATTGGCCAAAACCAAAAAATAAATCCCCCTGACTTGGCTCACTCTAATATGATGCTTGAGCCTTTCTTCCCTCCACCTCAGCATGCTTTAGCACCCAACTCCCAGCCCTGAGCTCCACTAGGCAGCCATGTATTTAAATTGAACTCTCGACATCCAAGGATAAGTGCTTCAAACCTTGAGAAAACTCTGTCAAAATCTCACGAGAGCCTCTCTAAACCATTCAAAGTGCAATTCTTTTGCTCTTAGCCACTCATAGCCACCCCTTACAACCAATTTCTTCACTAAAATTTCCCTAAAACTAGGATAGATCTCTCTACTCCTCCATAGTGAACCAAAATTCAATTAATTTTGCACACGCTATCCCCACAGTGAAAGAAGTTGATTCCGCATCAATGTCCCCTCTGAAAAAGCCTCTAGAATAGCTCTAGACCAACACATGAATTCGAGTTTGATCAAAAACATACTTATACAATTCACCAGGGCACAAGGCTTCATCTGGAGGTTTGTTAGATCCAATTGAGGCTACCACAACCATCTGATTGAGGCCTCCCCTCTCGGACAAAGGTATTGAACCTCAACTCTAATTCAAGCCTTTTTTTATTCAACATACGTATTTACTATATTTCATACCATATATACCATATAGATAGGTTCATATAGAGTAGATAAAGACTTAGAAATAAACCCCATGTGAATTGGTTGAGTCTAGATGAGGATCTTGAGGTTTTAGTGTGAATTATTTACAGGTTAGGTCACTTGAGGATGATAACATGGAGTCGTTCGATCGCGCGTATATCCAATGGATGGAGGAGATCAAATCTAACAAACTCGTGGTTTGTGAATTGCGGGTCACGTAGCAGCTAATGTGGATGGCAGCGACGAATGGGAGCGTGCCGTGTGTGAGTTCAGAGCTGTCGTAGGTTGAGTTGATGCCGCATGGATAAGTAGAAATTTATGGATTTTTTGAATTATTTTAAATGCCTAAACTTCAAAAATCCATATATTTCTCTAGAAAAATCATTAAAAGAAAAATACCCACTTGCTCAGTGAATAAAGGAAAACAATTTGAACTAAAAATAAAACTTGTTTTCTTATTCCCTAATTTTTAATGAATTAAATACCCTCTGGTGTATTTTAATTCATTATGATCAATCATTATTCACCATGGCTTGAAACTTTCAAAGCTTGTTCCTCATCACAGAGGAGATGTTCTCTAATTTTCGCAAGGTCGGAGCGCATCTCTATGCTTCTAGCCCTAAATTTCACGTTAGGGTGGCCATTTTGGCGCATTTTAAGTTATATAAATCAAAATATCATTTGGAAAATTATGGGAATAATTTTAGTAGGTTTTCTTGTGGTCAGAGAAGTCTAGGAAAAATATCATAGTGTCTTAAATTATCTTGTGAATTTCTATATTTAATTAAATATAAATATCTCGTGTTAATTTTTGTAAATTATATGCTTATAAAAAATTGACAAAATCAATCCAACATTGTTCATAATAATAATTTTTATCCACTGTAAAAATTTGAAAATTATTTAATTAGGTTTGAGTACTAAAGATGATTTTCTAAGGAACCTTGTATTTTAGTACAAAAATAATTATAATAAATTAAATACACTTGAAAAAATTATGAAAAGTAGTTTTCTGTGTTTCTTGTGATCAGAGGCACTTGGGAAAAATAAAAATTACATTTTAGAAAATACCAAACTTTTTAGCTTTGTTTTGAATTTTAAAAAAATTAAAAATCTGAAAAAATATCAAAATATTTAAAAATGTGCCTAATTTCTCTCTGATCACTTGGGACTCATTAAAAATGTTTTTCCTAATTTTCCTAAGTTAAAAATAAATTTTAAATGTTTAAAAGTGGATTTTCCTTATTTTTTCATTAAAATAATAATAAAAATAATTTAATTCAAAAAATCATGAAATTTTGCTTAAGTATTTCTCATCATGAAATTTTGCAAAAATCATGAAATTTTGCTTAAGTATTTCTCTGACCTAAGGAAACCTCTAATAATTTTCTCATAAATAAAAAACATTATGTTGGAAAGTTAAGTAAATCAATTTCTAAAAAAGCCTATTTTCTTGGTTTAAATAAATATTTAAATTAAACTATATTTTGAGAAACTCACATATTCTCCTCTAATATTGTAATTACCTCATGGATATGATACTCTAAACCCTTAAAGTCAGCTGAGTTGTGTTTAATGAGTTATGAGGTGAAGTGTCCCAAGGGTGAAATAGTTAATCCAGATTTTAGTGCCTTAATCAAAATTTAGGATTAATTAGGAGAAAATGGGTAATTTTTATTTTAATAAACATGTTTGAATGATTAAAATACAATGGGATTAAAAGCTAGAAATTTACTCACCACCCTTGCACAACATCAACAATATCATAATTCTCTTAACCTTCATGACTTGAAATTCACTTAAGGTCAAATGATTCTTGAGTGATGGGCTTAAGCTAGAAAGACGATAGTTTACTTTTCTTAAACTCAAAGTTGAGGATGATTTGACTATTTGAGAAGAATCATTATCCCACCTATCATGATTGTTAAAAGGCTTGGTAGTGACATAGGCTTGATGTCTACACTCAATTGATCAGATTTAGAAGATAATATGGTTGGTGATTAATATCTTTAAACACTACAAGCCTGACCTTACTTGTGGGCACCACAATCTTAAATGACCTAAACTTGCCTTAGGGGCACCCACTCACATAAATCTTACATGAAATATCAATCGATTAATCGAGTATCCTATCCTTCGGATGATTAAATTGTTAAGTTTCATTAGGGAACATGGTAGTCATACTCCAACCTCAGATGATTAATGGAACATTATGATAAGTTTAAACAAAACTCAGAATATTTCAAGGGATCTTCAAAGTGGCCCAGGGACATGACTTAAGCACTTTGAAATCTATTGGACATTCTGAAGGGAAAATTGAACTTGCCATATTTTTGTTCTCAAACCATTCACTAGGATCTTGTGACATTCAATAAAATTATAACTTGGGGTTTCGTAGCTAAGCATTCTTCTACTTTTACAACTTAAATTCCTTGCAAAATTATATACATAACTTGCAAGTGCTGACCTTTTAGGTGGTGAAACGACAAGAACTGACAAGTACCCTTTTAAATTAATTCATTTACCTTTCAGTACTTCGCATCTCTAGCTTGCATGTTAAACAATGATGTCACCCTACAAAACCAAAATCAAAGCTAAAATCAACCAAGAGAAAATTCATCGCCACAACATTAAAACTATAAGACAACTCAAAATTTAATCATAAACATCACAAAACAACAATTGCAACTAAATTAAGACATATCTATCGGATGACCGAGAATCCCTTGGAGGAGGTAACCTATGGTTGCTAAAGAACATTCCCACAGTCTAAATGAAAGTATGGAACTTATTTGGACTAAGTGAATTTGAAAAAAAATAATGTTGCCATAATGAGGGAACCGTAGGATCCTAACTGGCGTCTCTCTAATCAACTTTAATATTCCCCATAATATTTAAAGAACCATAACCATAAGAACATTTGATTTGACATCATAACTAGACATAATTGAAAACTTAAACTCATCATGGCCAGGAGCTTGGAGCTAGCATTATGGGCAGCAGGAGGATCTACAATAGCAAGAGGATCTATAACAACATATCTTTCCTTAGAATTAAACAACAAGTCATAAGATTTTGAGGTTGTTTGCTTATGTAACATAAATCCTCAACTTGTCTTTAGACCTTTGTGCAGCTCAGTTATATAATATAAGCCCTAGATTGTTTTAGGATTCTGAGGTTGTCATTTGTCACGACCTAAAACCTTACATCTTTCAGGCTATTTGTGTGATTTTTTCACATAAGTGTAAGCAATAAAAAAAATAAAAATGGCAGTATGAAAGTTTTAAAAATTTTTCTTCGAAACTGAAACCAAACATTTTGATAGCTTGGGAAGTCACTGAGATTCTCCTCAAAATCTTTTACATCCCCTAGTTCTTCCTCTATGGACTCTACAATAAAATGTTTCAAATTTGAACAATTCCCCTTTCACATCTCTTTGTCCGATCTCGTTAAAAATTCCTATCCTTTTGACCTCCTTGAAGATAATATTTCCTTATTATTATCGAGAGTTTTATTTGGTGACTTTGGTTATCTAAGATGTAAATAATTTTTCATATTAAATAGGAGAACTTGTTGGTAAATAAAATGGTTTTTGAAGACCAAATAAATGTCATATATTTCTTAGTTTATTTGATTGAGCCTCACCCTCAAGTCTTGTGTTTATCTTTCGAGATAGATATAGGGTTTGAGGTTTAATGCTATATCATGTAAACTACGAAAAATATGGGGTTGGTTTGAGGTATAGTGCTATATATATATTATATATGTGTGTGTGTGTGTGTGTGTGTGTGTGAATTAAAAGCCTTTCTGAAGCTGGCGATGAGATTTCGATTCCGGGGGCCGACAGCTTCCAACGGGCAACTCCACAACCAAAATAGTGCCGATAGTGGGTTACCTCCTCTGAAGGACTCCTGTAATGTCAAAAGGATGTTTATAGTTTGGCTAGATTTAAAAGGATTTATTCTTAAATTTGAAACAATTTGTATGATTCGTTAAAATGTTTATTAATTTTTTAAAATGTTTTTAATTTTTTCAAATAAAAGAAAGTGTACAACCAAGCACTTATAATACTTTGCAGTGAAAGTAAATTGCAGAAATTAAAATGACAAAAATTAAATGACACTATTAAAAGCGTACCTATCATCTTCTCGGATTTGTCCCTAAAAGATTAGCATTCACAACAATTATATAATTTTGCAAAAATTAAGAATATTGAAGGTGTACCTAGCAAATTTTGAACTAAGACTTATTGAGTCTGAAAGATATTAGCGGATGATTTTCGAACAAAATATAGCAAGTTCAATTTGTCCTTCAAAATATCCAAGAGATTCCAAGGTGTTCAAGGAGTGACCCCAGACTGCTTTAAAGTTCTCTTGAAGAATTCGAGTTTATTTTGAACTTATCATTTTGTTTCATTAATCATCTCAGGTTAAATTAAAATTAGTACATTACTTTGTGAATTTTGACATGGGGCTTAGTCATCTCCTGATAACTATTGAGTCTAACCCTTTTAGACACAAAATCAAAATCCCTTAAGTCTAGTTGACATAGACTTAAGCTGTAACCTGAATCCAATCATTAGTTGGATTCATACCAGACACAAAAATTTAAGTCTAATCTCGGTGAACCCACACTTCACAAAAACCCTAATTAGGTCTAAACCATAGTTAGACCTAATTAAACCTTGTTAAACCATAATCACAATAGGTTTAACACAATAAATCCTAATTAGGTCTAACCCACAGTTAGACCTGATTAAACCTTATTAAACCTTACTACATTAGGATTAACACAATAAACTCTAATTAGGTCTAAGCCACAATTAGGCCTAAATAAACCTTGCTAAACGTTAACTACAATAGGTTTTACACAACAAACCCTAATTAGGTTTAAACCACAATTAGACTAGATTAAACCTTATTAAACCTTAACTAATTTATGTTTAACTGAATAATTAAACACCGTTAAACCTTAATCCATAAGGTTTAACATCATAAATCCTAATTAGGTCTAAACCACAATTATAACTAATTAAACCTTGTTAAACCTTATTCACAATAAGTTTAACATCCTAAACCATAATTAGGTCTAAACCACATTAAGTTTAACATCATAAAGCATAATTAGGTATAAACCAAAATTAGACGTAATTAAATCTTGTCAAACCTTAATCACATTAGGTTTAACATCATAAACCCTAATTAGGTATAAACCACAATTAGACCTAAGTAAACTCTGTTAAACCTTAATCACATTAGGTTTAAAATCGTCAACCTTAATAAAGTTTAAAAAACAATTACACCTAATTAAACCCTATTAAACCTTAATCACATTAACATGATAAACCCCAAGTAGGTCTAAACCAGAATTAGACCTAATTAGAGCTTGTTAAGTCTTAATCACATTTGATTTAGCACTATAAACCCTAGTTAGGTCTAAACCTCCAATAGACCAAATTAATCCTTTTTAGGCCATAATTCCATTAGGCTTAAGACAATTAAACAAATTAGGTCAAACCCTAATTAGACCTAATTAATCACATTAAGCCTTAATTACATTAGGCTTAATTTAACTTAAACCCATATTAGGCAGAATCTGAATTAGACTTAATTAATCACATTAAGCTTTATTTACACTAGGCTTAATAAAAACTAAACCCCTATTTAGTCTAACCCTAGCTAGATGTAATAAAAATAAATTAAACCTTACCCATGTTAGGTTTAATTAGACTTCAAAACAAATTAGATCTAATAAAAATTAGATTAATTAAACCCTTAAGTCTTAACTACATTAGACTTAAGTCAAATCAAACCTTTAGGTTCAACCTTACTTGAACCTAAATAAAATCAAATACTTAGGTTCAACCCAACTCGAACTTAAGTTAAATAAAAAAAAAACCTTTGCGTTCAACCTAACTTGAACCTAAGTCAAATCAAACCTTTAGGTTCAACCTAACTTGAACCTAAGTCAATTTTAATAAACCTTTGCGTTCAACCTAACTTGAACCTAAGTCAATTTTAATACATAGGTTCAATCCAATTTGAGCCCAAATAAACTCAATACCTTATGTTCAACCCAACATGAACCTAAATCAAACCCTTAGGTTCAACCCAACTTGAATCTAAATCAGCAATCAACATAAATCTTAGGTTCCATTCATATTGAGCTTTTGTCAACTATAAGTCTAACTCACATTAGACTTAACCAAATATTATTAAGCCCTAACTAAACTGGACTTAAGATATTTAAAGCAAACATAAGTTAAATTAAAATCTTAGGTTAACTAGGAACTTAGGTCCAATTCATATTGAACCTAAAACAACTTTAGGCCCTACCTACATTGGATCTAAATCTACTTTAAGTCCTAACCACAGTAGACTTAAAATCATTTTAATCCTTAAGTTCACTTCATATTGGACTTAAATCAACTTTAAATCCTAACCACATTGGACTTAAAATCATTTTAATACTTAGGTTCAATCCATATTGAGTCTAAATCAAATTTAAGTCCTACGAACATTGGATTTAAAACCATTCCAAATCCTTAGGATCAATCAATATTGAATCTAAATTAACATTTAAGTCCTACTTACATTGCATTTAAAATTATTTCCAAACTTGGGCTCAATCCATATTGGACCTACTTTAGGTCCTACCTAAATTGTACATAAAGCAATCCTTAACCTTAGGTTCTAGTTACATTGAATCAGAAACTTTAGGTTCTACCAACATTGAACCTAAATCACTTTAAACATTAATGCCCCGTTGGAACAACTTAAAAGTGCGGCGGCATTTTTTAAAAGGTCACCATACCTTTTGGATCTTGAGTTTGGTTGGTGTTTTGCAAAATGGTGGTTCATTGTTTAACACCAAAAAAAGTTGGATATTTATGGTTTTTGGTTGAAGATGGAAAGATGTTCCTGTTGTATGATGTTGTTGATGCGTTTGAGAAGTTGAGAGATTTGTTACTTGATGGTTTTAAGCCTGATAAATTTTGGTACTTGTTGTAAATAAAAAATAGTTTTCACTTTGATTTGTCCGTAGCATTCTAGTGTACAATAATAACTTTAGATGGCAGTACACACCCAATTTTTTTGGATGAGGGTTAGAAGCAGTGGTCTGATGTCTAGGTTAATACAAAGATCTAGTTAAGAACATTATTACAACAAATAGTTATATGAAAACACACGATGATTTCTTTTTTCTTTATGTTTTACTCATCAAATGTCCTCTATTGTTGTTGATGTTAGTTAAATATACAGGAAGAACATCAGTCCAAAAAGAAACTTATAGATTACGCAATGAATGTGCATGATCATCATTTCAAGCACTCTTCTTCATAAAATGGAGCAAGATTTGGCACTTGATGGTGTAGTACTCTTATAAGTTTTTCATTGTAGAAACCTTCATTCTGAAGGTGGTAGATATTTACAGTGTTGGAAAATCCATTGAAGAAACCTTCATTTCATTAACTCATTAATCCATAAACATCCATATTCATATTTGTCATTTTTTATTTTTATAGATTTTATTTGATGTAGCAGCTAACAATATATCATTTTTCAATTTTAACCTACATACCATCTTTTAAATGCATAAAAAGTATATTTCTTTTATTATATACATGTCATCTTACCATCCCTTTGTCTCACATTAAAAATGAGTAAAACTAAAGAAGCCAAATCATCGACCATGTGGGATAGAGAGGCCACCAATATATTTTATGATCTTCGTCTGAGAGAGGTCGAGATGGGAAATAGACCCAAACCTATTTTAATAAAGATGGTTGGCGGAATCTCACGACTAAATTCAAGTAATGAACTAAAAGGGATTACAATCAGATGATACTAAAAAACAAGCGAGATCAATTGAAAAATGACTAAAATTTTGGGAAGAGCTCAGAAGATGATCAACTGGATTAGGATGGGATCAGCTAAAGTGGACAATTGATGCACCTGAGGAATGGTGGGTAGAAAGTTAGAGGTAAGTACATGAGTATTTCCACATGTACTCACCTTAAAATGATTTTACTATTTAATACATTTTTTTGTTACTACAGGTAGTGTCAGCAACAAAGAAATTCAAAATGACTGGCATTGAACTAGATTTTGAGGAGAAGTTAAATGGTATGATCACAGGCGTTATAGCAACCCAAGCTCATGCTTTCGGCCCAAATGAGCAGGGCTTCACCAGCTTAGCACAAGATATGGAGACCGAGCATATAGGTGACTCAATAGAAGTTCCCAACATATTCCGCAAGAAGTTCAATCCACTGGTGGGACAAAATTTCATTGATTTGAAAAAAAAAGGGAAAAGGTTTTTCTTTTGTTATAAGCACTATTGAGACATTACTTGAAACCTGCAAAACAAGGTCTGCGCCGATAATGAACAACACGATTCAGGAGTGTGTTTAGATCCTTAACACATCTTCTGGTATTAAGGAAGATGAAGCTATGTATGTAAAGTATGTGAAGTTCTGAGGTAACTCAACTCGAAGACAGTTCATTGCAACTTTGGACCCAGAATTTCGCTAGCCTACTTGCGTTCTTTCATGTACGATTGACTGCTCTTTACTTTATCTTTATTTCTACTATCATATCTTTATAATATTTATGTGATGGAGTCTTTTTTTATTTTATTTTATAGACGAACATTTGTTTATCTTTGATCGTATTATGTACTATATTTTTTCAATCATGAATATGTTGTATATGTATGTCGGCTCTAAAAAGTTGGGGGTTGGTTATCAGTCGCTAAAATGGATATCCCAACATTGGGTTTACATTAATTTATATATATTTTTTGGAAAATTTAGTATTTTAAATTTTAAAAATACAATACTGAACCGATCTCATATCTGCAATAGTTAAAATTAATGAGCCTAATACCGCAAGCAGTGCACCTATTCCGAGGGATAGATACATTACTTACTGGTGAAGGCTCGATTTAATGAACTAAAGAATTTATGACAACCTTTTAGCATGTAAAATCTTTAATGCTTGTCGACAAGTTCTCCCATTTAATATAAGAAAAATTTAATAGGGTTTATATTAGGCTGGGTTCTTGAAAGTTTTCTATAAAGGCAAGCCCTTAAAGTTAATTACATCTTAGATTTCCAAAATCACCTACGAAAACTCTCGATAAAAATCAATGGATTTAGTTTTCGAGGAATTCCAAAGGATAGGAATTTTCAAAGAGATCAGACAAAAGAGGTGTGAAAGGGGAAAAACTCAAATTTGGAACATTTATTTTTTGAATCCAAACGAAGAAAAATTAGGGGAAGTCACGAATCTTGAGGACAACCTCATTAACTTCCTAAGTTATCCTATGGTTTGACATCAATTTTGAGAGAAAGAAATCATTTAAATGTTTCATGCAACAAATTTTTTTTAACATGGCTTACATTCATGTGAAACAATTACACTAATAGCCTGAGGATGTGAGGATTTAGGTCGAGATAAAGGACAACCTCAGAATCCTAAAACACGTTAGGGTTTATATTGTATAGTAGAGCTATAAGAACACCTAAAGATAAAGTGGGGATTTATGTCACACTAAGCGGACAACCAAAAAATCCTATGGTTTTTTGTTTAATTCTAAAAAATGGTTTAGCTGGAGTAGACAAGTTTTGTTGTTGAAGATGGTTGTGCTGCCACCATGCTAGCTCCAAGCTCCTCATTATAGCGGGTTTAAATTTTCTAATGTGTCAAGTGCTGATGTCAAATAAAATGTTTCCTAAGGTTATGGTTATTTAAATATTATTGGGGTGTTAAAGTTTATTAGAGCGATACCGATTAGGATTCCACGGTTCCCACTTTTTGGCACGACTATTTTCTTCTGATTCACTTAGTCCAATTGAATTTACTAAACACAACTTAATGAGTTCCATACTTTCATTTAGACCGTGGGAAATCTCATTAGCAACTATAGGTTACCTCTTCCGTGAGATTCCCGATCATCCGATAGAGATATTTTAATTTAGTTGTCATTATTGTTTTGTTGTTTTGAATGTGATTAAATTTTGAGTTGTATTATTTTTTTACTATTGTGGGGGTGGATTTTTATCTTGTTTTTATTTTTTTAAAATTTGTTTTGGTTGTAGTGTTGTGGTTATCCTAAAAGTTTCAACTTTTAACATGCAGGGTGACCTTGTTGTTTAACATGCAAATTTACAGGTATGAAACAAGAGGTGCAAAATAAAAAAATTAAATTGCAATGCAATATCTTAAATATATACCTGTATCTTCTTTCTGGTCATTCACCTGAAAGGTCATTACATGCAAAACATATATGTAATTTTACAGAAATTAAAATGTGCTTGTATGAAAAGGAGAGAATATAAAATTTGAGGTATGTTTACCGGATCCTATGTCATACCCTGGTGGGTTCAATTTGTTCATATGTGTGGATGATTTCACCAAGAAAATCATAATATGTCCAAGTGTCTTCCGAGATTCCCAAAGGATCATGAAAAGGTCTAGGATAATTCCCTAGACATATCACAGTCCCTCAAATCATCTCAATTTCTTTTTGATTTTATTATGTTGCTATGTGGTTCACCCAATTCATACCCTTATGCTCAATGAACCTTGATGTTTTGATTATCCATTTAAGTGTGGTAATTATAATTTGATGTTTTGCTTACGAATTATGTGGGTACAAGCCTTTAGGGGCACTTTAGTTAAATTAAGGGACTTAGCCGGTTTGATTTTCAAAGATGGGTTTGTAGTGTTTTAAAATTTCAAAGTAATTATAGATCATTCTCTAAACCTCAATAGATAAAATTTTAATTAAGCATAGCTCACTACTAAGCCCTTAAAACATAATGGGTAGATTTCTAATTTCTAGAAATAATTAGAGTATTTATGTTTTTAATCCTGATCAAGAATCATAAATCGTTATATAATCAATTATTGGGGTTTTAAATTAGTGGGTTATAATCTTCCAAAGCCAAACCCCTAACCTTAATATCTTCTTATTCAATTACTCTTCCATATTTCATCTATTTGAGAAGTTACAAATTTATTTTTAATGGGACCAAAGTGAGATTGGTTGCTATCATTTACCTCTTTCATGTTTCAATCATCAAGACATGTCAGTTAAGGTCATTGATTACCCATTTACTCTTTGGTCAGACCAAAATATTAATTAAGGCTTAAAATACAAAATTACCCTTTTGCCCTTAAGGCCTTAACACCTCATAATTCATTAAATAACACTCAAATAACTTTCAAATTTTTATGTTACCCTATTAATGGGTTAATTAAAACATGAGAGGAGAAAATGTGGTTTTTCTAAATTGATTTAAATTTATAATAATTTTAATGCAACAATAGGGATTTTTAATGAAAATTTAACAACTCAACCAAAACCAAGCTTCTGTCCTTAAGAAAATTACAAGAGGATCACCTATTTAGAGGAACACTTGGACCATTTTTCATGATTTTTAGAGGTTTAATTTAATTATTATAATTATTTATTTGTTTTGACTATTAATTTAATATATACTGTTATTTAAATGAAAAATTAAATTTTATATTTTTTTTAAATCTCTTTGAGTAGAGGAAACCCATAGAAATAAATTTCATATTTTGTGGTTTATATTTTGATTTTTAAAATTATTTCAGTGGAAAATTAAAGAAAATTCATTTTAAGCCTTTAAAAAATAATATCTTCACTTAAAAAATTAGGAGAATTATTTTAATTGGTCCCAAGTGATCAAGAAACCAAATGTGACACTTTAATGTGTTTCTACAATTTTGTGATTTTTATGATTCTTAATTAATTCTTTCTAAATGCTTAAAAATAACTTAAAAATGAAGTATTTATTTTAATTCCACTTTTATTTTTCTTAGGTTCTTCTTGTTGTAAGGAGATCCCATAATCAATGTAGTGATTTTTATAATTGTATTTTAATTATTGTAATTATTTTCGTGCGAAAAATGCAATTTCACATGATTAATTCATTTTAGGGTGAAATTAATTCCAACTGACTTGAAATTTTTATGAGGAGTTTCTCTGTCATTAAATTATAGCGGAGAATGATTTTTATGTCGCTAAAATTTAGAATTATTCCATTCTAATTTTTTTTCTTTTTTTGGTGTTGGTGACAACTAGGGTTATTCTTAATGAGTTAAACTAATTTTATATTTTTATCCAAGGGTTCTCTGACCATAGTGAACCTACCAAAACAAGTTCAAAATTTTTCTAATTAATATTTTAATTGCTCTAATTATTTTACCAAAATAGGCATGAAACACTTCAAAAATAGAGATCTCTGCGAAGTGTACAAAAAAATTAAGTCATGGTGAAATGTCCATGCAAATGCAGAATCCAAATAAAAAATACACTATTTAGTTAATTAAAAGTCACACATGCATCAAACAAACATGAAACATCTTCCACATTATTTTCTTTTGTTCACTAAGCATGAGAATATTTTTATTTTATTTTTGTAATTTTTATACACAAAAATATATATTTTTAAAGTTCAGGTCAATTAAATAAGTCAAGAAAATCCTTATTTTCTACTTATCCACGTGACCCTTACTAGATCATAGGCAGCTCCAAAAGACCACGCGATGCTTTGCCATGTGATGCCGCCTTCTCACTCAACTGCCACACGTCCTGCTGTTCCATTCCATCTTTCTACCCGATGCAATCTAGAGCATCTATTTGATAAACAAGGAAACAGACGACATCCGTTCATCATCCCCACTCCCTAACTCGAGAGCTGTTCAGCTTCAAATCTTAAGATCTCTCTAGATACTCAACCAAATCTCTTCAAGTTTGTTTCTTTAAATGAGTTTTGACTAGGAGAACATATTAATACTGTTAATGAAGTCTAAAATTGAGTCTATGAACATGAAGATTTAAAATAGGCTCAGTTCAAGGAGAGAGTTCAATACCTTTTCCCAAGAGGTGTGACCTTGATTGGGTGCTTCCAAAAGCTTGAGTTGAGTCCAGAGAGGTCCTAGATGAAGCCTTGGGTCGTAGTGAATTGCCTAGGTATGATTTCAATCAAGGATGATTTTAGTGTTGATCAAAGTCTATGCTTGGGTGTTCTAGTGATACGACTTTTGTGGGGAATCTTCTTATTTTACCCAGTGGATGGGGTGAGTGCAATTAATTTTACTATGGTACAGTATGGAGCTATGGGGAATTATGTCCTGGTTTCAACCTGATTTTCAGCTTAAAAATTTAGCTCAGATACTGGGTTTGAGTTTCTAAAAACAGAGGGCTTGCACTCAAGGAAGCTAGGAGAAGCTCTGGGAACAATTTGCCAGGTTCTCCCCAAGGAATTTCAACAACTCGTCCCCTTGGCCGTGGGGGGTGAGTTTAATTATGAGGGGCCATGGTGGCCCTCAGGCCAAGCTGAGGAGGTTAGGATGATGCTTAGGTGGAGGGAAAAAAGGCTCCAATGGCCAATTGGATTGGCCACTTAGATGGGTTTAATTTTGGGTTTTGTCCTATGTGGGCTGATAAGGGGCAATTTATTGTGAGAATTTTACAAATATTTTTCAATATTACAAAATTACACACAACAGATATTTAATAAATATGCAATATAAACACAACAAAAATACTCTTTATGTAAATAATTTATCTTTGAAAACACTTTTTAAACTGTCAAATCCCCTTTAATATCAATGCAAGTATACATATCACTCAATTAATAAAGGGATCTAATGGAGTCCTAGATATCAATCCCACAGATAAGTTGGAAAATACTAATATAAATAATGAAAACTATTTTAAAACAAAAACATAAGTAAGAGTAAAGTGCAAAGTTTGAAAATTAATTACTCAAGTGAATGCTAATTAAAATGCGCTAATTAAAATGCAGCTAATTAAAATGCAGATGTAAGTCTACAGAAGTTAAACTAAACTAAATACTAAACTTTTAAAAGTAAAATTACGAAAATTAAACAAAGTTTTTGTTGTGATGAAAGGTTCAAAATTAAGAATGCATCCTTCCCCTTTCCAAAGAGTATATGGATTGTAAAGGAATTGAAATCATTTGAAATATATATAAAAACTATTTTGTGTCTGATAGGAGCAATCCTATTCTTCACCCTCT
>NW_018164444.1:41122694-41143167 GCF_001263595.1 Phalaenopsis equestris | reverse complement strand
AATTCCTGGGTTGGGCGGGGAGGATCCGGGCTACCACTCCAGAGCTCCCACTACTCCCTCCATGTTGGCTAACAATCTTGCATTAGTTTCCAATCAACTTGTCCAAATTGTGGATTTTAATCGTTCACCTTAACATCTCCAATTCTGCATCCAACAAACTATATTTCTTTATTTATTTTTACCCAATCACATAGATGACATAATCTTCCATGAAATCAAATGTTATTCTCCTTATATTGTAGAAATCACATCTCATTGAAGAACATATGACTCTCAATAAGTTTTAACATTTCAATTAGCCAGATCAAAAAGTAAATAAAGATCGGAGTTTAAATCATCACAAATTTTTATCATTTAGAAACATGAAAAACATAATTTATTCTTCACAAAACCATATCTCAAAGTTGGGACAAGGATAAAGAAGACTACTCAAAATTCATGAGAAGGATATGATAAAACATGAGTTTCATATATAAAAAAACGTTTACAAAACAAAAGAAATAAAAATACAACTTCTCTCACAATCCTTTCCAAGAAAATTCCTTGAAGTTCTCTCCAGGAATTTTTCTCTTTACAATCACTCCCAATTCTCTCTTAAAAGTGTAATAACAAAGCAATCTCTCACCTTCCCTCTCCTCTTACAACCCTACAAGAAAATCTCTTCTTCTCTCTCTACCTCTAATGCACGCCCCCTTTCTCTCTCTCTCATGCCACACACACCTCAACTCTTCAAGTCTTCTTCTTTTATTTTGGGCTGCCTCTTTTGGAAAAGAATTTAAATTTGTCTCCAAAATTCAATCCACAAGTCAACTCTTTTGAATTCAAAAGATGTGTCATTTGATCTAAGAGTAATATCCCTTCATATAAGAACCTTCCAAAGTGTCTACATGCATTGAATTACTCCAAAATAAGTGTAGAACAAGTGTCTTTTTGAAATTCATGCAAAAATTTATCTCAAACTGCCTCATACACTGATTTGACATATCTTGCACCAGTTCTCTGGATTTTGGCGAATCATGTGCCGATCTGGCACACAATGTGCCAGAATCCCAAAATTTGTTGTTTCGTCTCCAAATTTTATCCTTTTTACCATTTTTTGCGCGAAATGACTAAAAATGTCATACCTGCAACAAAAACATATAAATACCCTTATTTAAAGTGCAATATCAGCAAAAATAAGCATAAAATAAGTACTTAAAATAATATATTATATTAGTGTGTTAAAATCCCCCAAATCTAAATGTTATTTGTCCTCAGTGACCCTTTTATTACATAAAAGTATATGACTTAGGGTAGAGATTAACTTATAACTTCTCTACTTTAGTTTAATAAATAGAATTGCAAGATCTAAGAAAAACCCTTTAATAACTTAGATTTAAACTCTAAAGTCTAGTAATACTTATTAATCAAATTTAAGATTTATGAATCTCTATTCATTTCAAGAAGAACTGCAATTTAATACATTAATGACATTTAGAACATTCATATGAAAAAGAACTTCAAGAAAACTTTACTTGGAATGCTACTAATAATCGAATACAAGTTTAGAAAATGTAATAAAGCTCTTTCGTTAAGTTGATTCAAGTGAAGCAAATTTTTGATGAGGCATCTCCTAAAGCTTCTCCTCACTTTTTTTCTTTTCTTTTTCTTTCTTTTTTTTCTTTTCTTTTAGGATCCTTTCAATCCTTTCTTTTCATTTTCTTCTTCTTTTTCAAGTGAGGATTACTATATTTGGATAGCCTTTAATAATTTTGAACTTCACTATCCTCTTCTTAAAGTTAAAACTCCTTACCTTTTTTCACTTTATAAATTTATATTAGTTTATGATTTTTCATAAAATCTCATTCTTTTCCTCTTACATGAAACTCTAAATATCTTAACACTCCAAAAAAACAATTTTCTTCACTTTAAATGGAAAAAAATAGTCTTATCCTATCATACCAAATATCTTTAACTTTAGAATTTAACCTTCGTTATCAAAAATTTTTTACCTAAATTTATCGTAATATTTATGAACATAATTATGGTCATTTAAAGTTGAATCTTAATATTCCATGCCATGTTAAATTAATTTTAAAATTATAGTTACTTAAGGACAAATAAAATTTAGTTTACTCCTTTTCAAAACAAATTTTTCTTACCCCCTAAACTTATGTTTTTAAGTGATTTTTAAAAATGTTTTTAGTATAGAATTTAGTTGATGAATGAAAACAGTAAATGCATGAAAATAAAAACTAACCTATAGTGGATATCTGACTATGAAACTGGGCTCTTGTATACTATAGGTACTAACTGTAAAACTACATACAAGCTTTAAAAAATTACATAAAACATATTATATTCTAAAGAACTTGCTGAGAAAAAAACATAAATACAAAAACTGAAAAACTAAATTGAAAATACTAAAAATGTAGGTAAAATGAAAGTCTACAGTTACTATTGCAGATTTAGTACACAACACAACATAAAAGCTCTTTTACTAAAATAAGTTTCAAATGAAAGTACATCACAATTCCAGCATCAACAACAATCAAAAACATAAATCAAAATAAACCAAACTAAACTCATAAAATATCAATCTTCATCTCCTTCCTCTGCATCATCAGATTCTTCTTGTTCTTCTTCTTTTTCATCATCATCATCATCATAATCATGAATGGGAGTATTGGGAGTGAATCTGGGGCAAGCAGGAAAGTCCACATTAGGTTCACCCCTAAGTTGTCTTACCAAGTCATTTTCAAAATCAATATCATGTTGAACTCTCATATGTTGATATTCATGATTATATGCATTTCTTGCTCCTATCTCTTCCAAATGAGTTTTAATATTGACTATGTCCATTTTTTAAATCATGAGTTGATCCATAATACCTTCAAACGATATAGATCAAGAAGTAGATGCCCTCGTAGCAGAACTAGAGGAATTATCCCTTCTTAAACTTCTAGATTCAACAAATGATCCTACTCTTTGAATCATGTGCCTCTAAATCAAATTTTGTGGTTGTAATCTCTATTCATTTCTATGGAATTCTACTTCTGATTATTTACATAGAGTGAAAATCAGGGCAGGGTTCCCCAAATCTCCAGTTATAGAACTACTAGATATACTTTAAGCATGCTGAACTATAAGTGCACCAACATTTATTTCTTTCATGTTCTGAATGCAATAATGTAGTATTTTTTTGTCTTTAGTAACATTAACCAATTGATTTATTGGCAATAGTCTGGCAGAAATGAAGTGGTGCCATACTTTTGACTGAATATTCAACATGGAAGCAGGGAAGTTGACAACCTTGTTATTCTTAATTTTTTGTTCCCCTCTTCTATCATTCAAAAATGCAATCACTTCCTCCAATGTTGAATCAGTTATAAAAAATGCAGCACATTTATCATGAAACATGTTTCTAAGCCTGTAAAAATCATTGATTCTTTCAGTGGAAAATTCGACCTGCTTACCTCTCGCCAAGATGTGATATTCAACAGTGAATCTAAAGTTTGAATAAAACTCCCAAACCATCAGGACAATTGCTATGGTAGTGAAAAGTAGTAGACTCTTTCCCAGTTCCTGGAAAGAATCAGTCCCTCGACCCTGCCAGATCATTCTTTTTGTCTCCATCATAGTATAGTAACTATGCTGGGTTTTGAAACTAACAAATCTTCGTGCATCAAAGTCCTCGAAAGGCCTTCCACTCTTAACTCGGGGAGTCATTTGAAAATTCTACAAAAATCCAAATATAGTTCAAATAAATAACTAATTCAAAAATTTAACTCCTTAAGCAAGACTATTTGGTAAGAAACTTTTCACCATGAGTTTTCTTCAAGCATTTTCATCCAAAATCCCAAATTTTGGATTTCCCAAATCCATGGTGAAAATAAAAAAATTGAAAGTTAATGTGAAGCTCCTACCAACAGAAGATGAATTCTATTGTTTTTAGCCTCTGAATCCTTCTCTTTCGTTCATAATGTGATTCCTCAGACCAAGGTGTTGAGGTAGGTGACGAATCAAGCAGCGAAAATGGAGTTTGTTCATGCGACTTTGCAGTTTTCTAAGTAATAAGGCATGTTCGGACATTTGGTGCATCATGCGCCAGAGCTCAAATTCATCAGATTTCAGTTTTTGTGGAAATCTGCTCTGTACCGCTTTATGTCAACCTTTATGTGACTCAAATAATTATTTCTAAGCATATATAAACATCACACTAACACAAAACTTTCACAAACAACATAAAATTCCCATTTATATATAAAATTTGCGCTATTACAAACAAACATTTTTCAAGCCAATAAACATCAAATACAGTGTTTAAAAACAAACCAACATCCTAACACTGAAATCTAAACATCCAAACTTAAACATAGATAGTGTTCATTAGAAATGAAATGTAATCTAACTCAATAAAAAACAAACAGTACTAAACAAAACATTTCATGCATAAATTAAGATCAAACATCTTCTTCATTATCCTCCTCCTAGATATCTTTTATAGATTGGTAGTGTACATATAGGTTGCATAAGGGTAGAATTAAAAATTCATCACTTGAATTTTCTTTCCCAATCCAAGCATGTTTCTTGAACATATGTACCAATCCATCTTTAATATGCCCTATAAGTTCAAAATGTTCCTTTAGTCAATAATCCAGATGATCCAGCATTTTAGAAATATTCCCAATCACATGCATGAGATTTTGCAAATCTTTTTTCTATCTTCTTGATTCTTTTCTAAAATGCACTCGAGTTGTAGTAGGGCTGAACACGTGATGAATTTTGAGATCCTCAATCCATCGGTACATTCATATCATTTTCATCTCTCATTCCAACACAGTTGCAATAGACTTCGGGATCCATCGGCATCCAAGGAAGTAGCACTTTTTCCCAACTTTCATAAGGTACTTGTGATTGACTGCATAGTAGGAAAATAATGGATGGATGTCCCAATTCAGTTGCAGATCCATTCACAATCAAACTCAAAATCGATTTCAATAATAGCTCTAACATCAATAGGTTTTCTAGTTTGAATATCGTAGTTCAGAATGTCACTTTACTTAGTTACCCTACTAATTTTTAAAGTAGACAACGATACACCTAAAATATATAGTGTTTTTCTATTTTTGAGACATTGCGCTTTAATGGAAAGTATTTGTGGGTTATTCTTTCAGGTACAAGTAAAAAGGTGAAAAATGCTAAAAAGAGTGATCAAATTTAGAGTAAAAAAGTAAAAATTGTGCTAAAGTGTTTTGGAGCCTATGCGTCGGTGAAACATAAAAGGCCGTGCCTAAGTGCCAGAGGTCTCACGCTTAAGCGCCAGAGGTGGTTATGTGACAGCTTACTCCATCTTACTGAATTTTGAAGGAAAATTTGTGGGGGATATTTGAGGCACTATTGGCTAAATAGGGTGGATATGACCACTAGAAATGAAAATATGGATAGAAGACTTGTGAAAGGAGGCATCCTTTGGAGAATTCATTGAATTTAGACACACTTTTAAGAGTTATCAAGGCAAATATTGGATATTTATAAAAGGAGGTTGAGACTTTTTGATGTGTGCTCGAAAGTCCTAAAAAGTGTTGGAAAGGGGGAGTTCTAAGAAGTTTTAGAGATAGTTTTGGTGAGGTTTTCAGGCACCACAAATTTAATTTATCCATTTTTTTTTAGTTTTTATTTTGAGAGTTAAGAGATTCAAATGAACTTCAAGAGTTTGGTGGAGGATTTGAGTTAATTTTTTATCCTTTGTTTTTAAACTACTTTTGATTTTAATCGAGACTTCTTGTTGGTTTCACAATGATTTCTACTTTTAACTAAAGTGTGGTTTTATTTTTTCTATGGATTCTGAGTAGTTTTCTTTATCTTTCTCCCTAAAATGATAAGTAATTAATGTGTTGGATGGATGCTCTAAAGAGTATTAATCTTTAATGTTGGAAGAAGTTGTGATGATTTGTTGTAATGATTTAATTCCATGCACTTCATTTACTTCTTGATTTGGCCTATCTAGATGTTAAAATTTATTGTTAAAACATGTAAGAACCAGGCTAGCATTGTCTCAATCAACAATTGGAATGAATCACAAGAGGTTGTATGAATGAAAATGTAATTCATATGATTTAGTGCAAATAAAAAGAGAAATAATCTTTGAAGGGTGTAGAGTTAGAGGAATTTCAAGTTATAGGTTAAAGACCCCAACTTAGTTTATTTTTTTAGGTTCTAGTACAAGACAATAGCCCCCAGGTAGAGGGAATTGAGGGAAATCTAGATTGAGAGCTAGTATCTTCTCTGCCTAGCCGGTCTTCAGAACGATTGTAACATTAAATTAGCCAATGTTCAAGCCAATGTTCATTATAATATCTCCGGTAAAGAATAATATTGCTCATATTTGACACAACACAATTTGCATACTTCTATAACAAAATTCCTATATTTATTACTGATTCATGATAAGGAAAAAGATATTTTCTTATTTAGTGCTTTTATTTTACGTAAACTCAAGTTATCTTTATTGGTTGTTCTTGTTTTGTCAAAATATCAAAAATACTAAAAATATTTGAAATTTAATTACTATAAAAATTTCTATAGTTTAAGTAATTACCTTTTAAAATAGAAAGTTTGTTGTTCAATAATGCATATTGCTAATTTTTCCTGTGGGTTTGATATTCAGGTCTTAATCAAAAAGTACTAAATTACTTGATAAAGATATGTATACTTGCTTAGTATCCCAATTTATATATAAATTAAAAAATTAAATAATTTTTTTCTCTAGGATCAAGTTTTTGGTTTTGTTGCAAAGTAAGGAAACATAAGTGAAAAATATCATCAAAGACATTGTTATACTGTTGCATATAAACATCCGGGATGAAGTTTTTGGCGTCGTTGCCGGGGAAAATGAAAAATCAAAAGATAATTGATTAAAAGCAAATTTCTATTTTAGAAAGTCTTATTTAAATTAGAAATTCTATTTTAGAAAGTCTTATTTAAACTTTAAAAGTTATTGTTGGAATATCTTATTATAGTATTTTATTTTGTGTGTGTTTTCTTGTATTTCATTTTTATATTTATGTTAGTGTATGCGTAGTTCAGATTCTGAGTGACTAGTACCCTATGATTCTGAATTAGAAAGAAATGTTAAAAAAAATCAGAAAAACTCACCAAAAAAAATTAAAAATTTTGAAAAATCTAAAAAAATTACAAAAATGGCAAATCAAAATGATCAAAATGCTGAAATTCATCAAGAATATAGACCTTTACGAGATTATGCCAACCCTATGGTAGATGAGCTTCATTGTAGTATTCAAAAACCTACTATAGTTGCTAATTCATTTGAAATTAAACATGTTATTACCCAAATGGTATCAAATAAATACTTTAGGGGATCACCAACTGATGACCAAATTTACATCGTGTCAATTTTCTAGAATTGTGTGCTACATTTAAATGCGATGGTGTATCAGATGATGCCATAAGACTTAGGTTATTTCGTTTCTCAATAAGGGATAAACCTACGATGTGGTTGCATTTGTTAGCACCTGGGTCTATCAGAACTTGGGGTGGTTTAGCACAAAAATTCCTTACTAAATACTTTTCATCATCAAAAACTGCGGAGCTTAGAAATGGTATTACTTCTTTTAATCAGTTTGAAGGGGAATCTATTTATGAAGCATGAGAATGATTTAAAGAACTCTTAAGAAAGTGCCCACATCGTGATATACAAAATTGATTAATAATTTAAACTTTTTAAAATTGATTAGTTGGATCCATTAGATCTATTATCGATGCCACTGTTGGTGGTTCATTGATGTCAAAACCATTTCATGACGCTTGTGCTTTAATTGAATAAATGCCTACCAATAATATTTAATGGCCTTCTGAGTAGAGTAGGTGAATCCTACGAAATTAGCCAATATTCATAAATTTGATGCATTTACTATGTTATCAAATCAAGTTGGTGCAATTTCAAGGAAGTTAGACCAATTTGGAAGGAATTTTTCTCAACCCATCTACATGATTGAAGAAAACTCATTAGGCCAAATGGAAGATTCTCAAGCATCATTAGAAACTTTGAATGCCATAAATAACAAGTAGAATAACCCATATTCAAATTATTATAACCCGGGTTGGAAGTACCATCCCAACTTTAATTGGAATAATACTACGAGTGGTAATAATCAACAATGGAGGCCCATTGGAAAACTGGAACAACCAAGGGAATTATAATTATAGATCTAATTATCCTCAAAGTTTCAAATGTAATCAAAATTTTAAGGGGAAGGAGTTGTCTATAGAAGAAGTGGTGTTACAAATGGTAAATCTACACAAAGTCAAGGTGCTACAATTAGAAATATTTTGAATCAACTTGGACAAATTGCAAATTTATTAATTAATAGTCCCAAGGAGCACTTTTTAGTAATAATAAAACAAATATGAAAGACCAGAATAAAAAGCAAGTAAAAGTTGTTCAACTTAGAAGCGGAAGATGGTTGGAAGGTAGGGTTCAAAAAGAAACTATAGTAGAGAGAGAAGAAATTGAAGAATAAAAAAAGGATGCTCCAAAATATTCTGAAAGACATATTTCTCCACTTAGAAAAACCACCACCTAAATTTCCTCTAAAACTTTGTCAATAGAAGTTGGATAAGAAATTTTCAAAATTTCTGGATATTTTTAAGAAGCTTACATTTAATATTCAATTTGCTGAAGCCTTACAACAAATGTCAAACTATGTAAAGTTTATGAAGGATATTATTAACAGGAAAAGGAAGTTTGAAGATAATGAGACTATTGCACCTAGTGAGGTGTACAATGCAATTATTCAGAAAAAGCATCCTGAAAAACTTAAAAATCTTGGTAGCTTTACAATTTCATGTGTGATAGGGGATAGATTTCATGGGAAAGCTTTATGTGATTTTGGGGTAAGCATTAACCTTATGCAATTATCAATATTTAAGAGAATGAGACTAGGAGAAATAACCCCTACTATTGTAACTCTGCATTTAGTAGATCATTCGATAACTTGCCCTAAAGGAGTTATAGAAGATGTCCTAATGAAAGTGGATCGATTTATCTTTCCTGTTGATTTCATTATGCTGGATATGGAGGAAGATAGAGAGATACCTATCATTTTGAGGAGACCTTTCCTAGCCACAGAAAGAGCAATAATAGATGTTCAGAAAGGGGAATTAATAATGCGCGTCAATGATCAAATTATTACTTTTAACATTTCAAGATTAGTGAAATATCTTGCAAAAGGTAAAGATGATGAATGTTATATACTAGATCTTATAAGATATCTGAGTGAATGTCGTTTCAAAACTAATTATGAAAAAAATTTTGAAGTAAAATATTTAGAACACGAGCAAGAAGAGGAATTAGATCAATTAGAAGATCTTTTTAAAGAAGATTCAAACTATGTTCGAGAAAGTTTAAAAATTTTGGACACTATGGAAAAAGATAAATCATTTTGTCCATCAATAGAAAAACCTCCTGAACTTGAGTTGAAATTACTTCCTGATCATTTAAAATACGTCAATTTAGATGATTCCTATACTTTACCAGTTATAATTTACTCAAAGTTAACGATGGAAGAGAAGAAAGATTGTTGAAAATTTTGAACAAAATTAAGAAATACTTTGGATGGATAGTAGCTCATATTAAAGGAATTAATCCTTCAATTTGTATGCATAGAATTCATATGGAAGAGAAGTGCAAACTTAAGGCACCCTGTGAAGATCCTCAAAGGAGATTGAATCATTTTATGAAAGAATTTGTTAATAAAGAAATTTTAAAGTGGTTAGGTGCTGGAATTATCTATCCTATTTTAGATGGTGCATGGGTTTATCCAATTCACTGCGTTTCTAAGAAAGGAGGAGTAACTGTGATTGTGAATGAACATAATGTGTTAATATTTACTAGACAAGTCACAAAGTGGCGAATATGCATTGATTATAGAAAATTAAATCTTGCAACAAAGAAAACTCATTTTCCACTATCCTTTCTCAATCAAATGTTGGATAGACTAGCTAGGCATAAATACTTTTTTTTTTGAGATGGATATACTGACTATCACCAAATACTAATAACTCTTGAGGATAAATAAAAAATAACTTTTACTAGTCCATATGGTACATTTGCTTTTAGAAGAGTGCTATTTGGTTTATATAATGCCCTTGCTACATTTCAAAGGTGTATGATGGTAATTTTTTGTGATTTAATTGAAAAATGGATTGAAGTATTTATGGACGACTATTCATTGTTTGTAACTTCATTTGACTCATGTTTAGAACATTTATCAAAAGTTCTTAAGAATAGTGAAAAAACAAATTTAGTCCTTAATTAAGAAAAATGTCAATTTATGGTAGTAGGAGGAATTATATTAGGACATAAAGTATCAGAAAATGGTATGGAAGTAGATCCTACTAAAATTCATGTGATCTCTAATTTACCTTATCCAACAAATGTATGGGAAAATAGGAGTTTTTTAGGACATGCTAATTCTACAGACAATATATTAAATACTTTTAAAAAATTGCTAAGCCTTCATGCCATTACTGGAGAAAGATGCAATTTTCAATTTTGATGAAGAGTCCCTAAAAGCTTTTGAGTTATTAATAGAAAAATTAGTCATTGAACCAATTATAGTTTCACCAATTTAGGGAAAACCTTTTGAACTGATGTGTGATGCTAGTGATTATGCTATTGGAGCTGTTTTAGGACAAAGATATGATTAAATTTTTGAAGTAATTTACTGTGCTTGTAAATCTCTCAATGAAACCTAAATTAATTAAAAAACAATTGAAAAAGAGTTATTAGCAATTGTATTTGCCTTTGATAAAATTAGAACATATTTAATTGAAACTCATTGCGTAGTGCATACAGATCATTATGCTATTAAGTATTTAATGAAAAAGAAGGATGGTAAACATAGACTTATAAGATAGATTCTTCTTTTGCAAGAATTTGACTTTGAAATAATAGATTGAAAGGGGACTGAAAATAAAATTGCTGATCATTTGTCCATGCTTGAGTTAGAGAAACCACTATGTGAACATTTTCCAGAAGAAAAACTGTTTAATATTAATGAGTGGCATGTTTCGTGACATGTCGACTATCTGAAATTTCTTGTTACTGATATTATTGTTGACCTCACTTTTAGTGAAGGTCTTAAAATAACATCCATAGACGAAACTCAACTTGAGGAATCTTATGATTTAAGATTCTCAGACATATTTCAAAGGTCTAAAAGGATCCTTGTGATCATTAAGATAAAGGGTATACCAACATTGACTTCTTTGGACATACCAAGGGTTATTAAAACCCTTAAAATTTGAAATTACCCTTAAAGCACTCCTTTTGGAGCTTAACAATGACCATACCCTAAATGATCAAATCAGTGGTGACAAGCCCTAATCTGGTCAAATTTTTGCTTAATGGTCACCATAATGATCATAAAGTCAACATCGAAATATAATATATACAATTGGTAAAATTTAGCCCAAATAGTCAATTTTAGTAAAACTAGTCAATTTTGATCAAACTGTTCAATTTGGGTTAATTTGGACCGATGAAGCTGTTCAAACCCTAAAAATGGTCAAATTGGATTATTTGATCATTTTAAAACACCAAAATGATCAAACTGGACCATTTGGTCAACTACAGACACCATTGACCAACTATTGGTCAAAATGACTAAGGTGAACCTCCATGGTCACCACTTTGACCATTTGATCATTCATAGACCCAAACGACCACTATATGGTCGAGACAACACCATATGGTCAATTTGACCATTCTCATCAACTTTGGTCAGCCTTGGTCAACCTTGGTCAAATCCAAGCCATAAGCCATACCCCCAAGACCCTCCCCAAGACCCTCATGACTAAACTAACTATGACATGGTCAAGTGAGTCATCATAGTCAACCTCGGACGTACATTTGTCAACAATGGTCAAAACTTATCAACCCTGGTCAACCATAGTCAACTTGGTCAAAATGGTCAATCCATGACCTAATGACCAACAGATAGGTCATATGACTAACCTAGTCATGACAAGGTTAGAATAGTCATATTGTTCAACTCTACACCTAAACGGGTCAACTCAGGTCAACCATAGTCCACATGGTCAACTTTGGTCAAAATATTTAATTTTGAACCAAATTGGTGAAATTGG
The DNA here is from genome assembly GCF_001263595.1 of Phalaenopsis equestris. Classification (NCBI taxonomy): domain Eukaryota; kingdom Viridiplantae; phylum Streptophyta; class Magnoliopsida; order Asparagales; family Orchidaceae; genus Phalaenopsis; species Phalaenopsis equestris. The sequence goes on along the minus strand of NW_018164444.1, from coordinate 41,131,017 downwards.
TCAAATGGTCAACACCCAAAATTCTTTGACCAATTTATGTGTCAATATTATAATTTCCTAGATTTTTGATTAATTACATAATTAATTAAAAATGGATTTATGAGAATTTAACCATAAATTAAAAGACGTCACACTTGACATCAAAATGACATCACATATGACATAAAAAAACATATGATTTTAAAAATAAAATCTAATTTATGGGGAGTCACCAATGGGTCACCCATGAGCCATTAAACTCATCTTGACACAATTAATACTCTTACCAAACCATGACTTTCGACCAAGGTTAAACTCCATCATGAAAGAATGAAGGAGGTGTCGTTCTTTCATAAAAGGCTTAAGGATGATATGTTTGAGTCATCATACACCGTCATCATCTTCCAACTGGAAGGAACTCTTATCCAAATTATCCTTCCCTCATGATTAGTCTCATTTATGCACCCTCATAGAAGAAATGAGGCTTATGTTGTCAACATTCCCTCAACCTAAAGCATGAATCACTTGCTCCCATGAAGTGAGTTGGCCAGTCAATCCAAATGACATCTCAAACAGCTCATTGATTATCCAATAGAAGAGAAACATAACTTAAACCACCTCATTTACAATGGTTAAGGACTAACATGGCCAAACCATAAAGAAATGACAATGGGGTTTATGTGTCATGATATTTTTAGCTTCATTAAATGAAGTTGTAAGCATATATGGGGGAGGCCATTTCAACAAATTTTAACCAATCTATCCACTTGATAGACCATCAAATGAGGGGATGCCAAACCTTGAATCAAACCTTCACCATAAGTGACCTCAACATTGGAGGATGAAGTAAGCTTAAGCCCACCTATGGTCTCCATGGCTATAAATAGAGCTAAACCGTAAGCTTCCTTGAGGAGGAGAGGAGAAAATAATGCTTAATGGAGGAAACCTTCAACAGTGAGGTTCTTCCCTATCATCTAGGCAATTGATTCCCTATAGAATCAAGCCTTGAATCTCACTGTATCCTCCCAATTTTCCTGCCCAAAAATAGGACCACTTTTGGGTTTGACATAATACCCCTGAAAATTCCAAATTAACTCCTCCAAATCCATCTTTGACCACAAATAAGAAGATTCTAATCTAAATTTTATCTTCCCATTGGCTCCAACCTACTCTTCAGTGAAGCCGTGATCCCATTTCAGTGAAATGATACATCCACCTGATTTCACTAAAATTTTAGCATACCAAGAGGTTCGCGAGGACTTGATGATGGTTTCAAGCAAACAAGATTGAAGCTTCACTTTATCAAGCCAAGGTATGACCATTTCGACCTAAGTCTCATTCGATTTTGGTCCATTGTGAAATGAACTATTTCAAAACCCATACATCACCTTATAGATGGGTTTACGCCCTTGAGATGAAGCTATAGGAACATATTTCACTCGATTTCATTAAGAATCTAGTGAGAACTTGTCCCTAGAAGATTGACAATTGATCCCAATTTTTTTATGTATGGATTTATGAAGTTGACACCAATACAACTCCAAAACTTTTATCCTTGTATGAAAAGTAAGTTGTGCAAAATATAAATAATTATAGGCACATAATAATGGGATTCTACTCAAGTATACGCATCATTATCAAGTAATAATGGACTTTCTATTTAAGCCCCAAATATCGATCCCATAGGGAAGATGTAAATTAGTAATGATAAATTTTATCAGGAAATTTAGAGAAAATAAAATGAAATTACTGTCACAAATTTTGAATGTTGATGTGTTAACCAAAATAAATTACTTAACTATTCGCAAAACTAAAATGTATTTTTTTAATAATAACTACTAATCTACTATGTTTATGTAATGAAGATTTCTTATGTGAAAAAACATCTTTCCCACAACAATGAAATTCTTGTGAAATGAGATGAGATAAATGTTTATAATATGTTTTGTGCCAAATAGGAGCAATTTTAATTCTCTACTCTGATATAGTGCATTAAAAATCATTGGTTAATCTTAGGTTTAGTCTCTAAATCCGTAGTTAGGTTAGGAGGATATCGGCTCCCATTCCAGAGCTCCCACTTCCTTTCATCGAAATGCTAACTCATGCTTTAATTTTTAAACAGTAAAACAAAATTAAGGATTTTAGTCTGTCACCCTAAAGATTCTCCAATTCTACACCCAACAAAGAATATTTCCCTCTTTATTTACATATAATTTCATGAACAAATTTCTCCTTCATGAAATCAAATGTGATCCCCACTTTGTTGTAGAACACATACTCTATTTCCCAGATCATATGTTTCACAACATATTTTAACAAATTAATTGACCATATTGGAAATTAAATTAAGTTCAGAGTTGAAAAATCATACCAATTGATTTTATAATTTAATTATGGCATATTCATATTATCTTTCCATTTCTACATATCTCAAAGTAGGGAGAAGGATAGAGGAAACTACTTGGACTTCATGAGAAAGATACGACAAAAAATAAATTTTATATATAAAAGAATGTTCATACAACACTAAATAAACAAACAAACTTATCTGGAACTCTTTGTCAAAGCAAATCCTGTGTAGCCTTTCCTTCAAAATGCAGGAAGAAGAACTCTCTCACTTTTCTCCTTCTCCAACACTCTTACAGAACGTTTCACACAAAAACTCTAAACTATTAAAGCAACTATGAAAGCAAATATACTAATTGACTCCAATATGTGGTGGAATGAAGATGGAGTATGGAAGAAATGTCGCGTGGTTGAATGTTGTAGAGAAAAAAATGAACATAGAGGAGCCTTTTTTCTGATGAAATTTGGCCCCAAATAAAGCCCAAGGTCGATTCTCCAAGAGGTCCCTTCAAAAACTCTTCAAAAATCATCCAAATATATCGAACATTCTAGAAACGTGGTCTGAACTGCCTTTGGCGCCATCGGCGCTTGCCTGGCACCGTCGGTACTGAGTAAAAATCTTTCTGCTTTTGATTGTTCTTCACCGTCGACGCTGACCTTGACATTGCCGACGCTGAGGATTTCATCAAAAACGTCACTTTGACTCCAAATTTCATCCTTTTTTTGCTTCATTTTGGTTAAGACCTATAAATCAACAACGATCAAAATACCTTCCATTAAAGTGTAATATCACCAAAAATATGTATAAAATATGGGTCTAAAAATGCATATATTTTTGGTGTATCAAAGTCTCCCAAACTTACTTGTTACTTATGCTCAAGTAACTTGTCTATCATTTAAAAATATGACTTATGGTAAATAATTTAACTTTTAGACTTCCATAATTTAGTTCTCTAAATGTAATCACATATAATAGTTTAAACTTAAGAAAAATTCAAAATAACTCCAGTTAATACTAAAGGTGTAAGGATATTCAGTAATTAAGTCTAAGGTTTCTGATCCTCTATTTCTTTCAAGAAAAATTGCAATTTGTTATATTAAAGTTACTTAGGAAATTCATATGAAAAATAACTTCATAAAAAATTACTAATAATAAGTTAATATTGAAATCAAAAGTTTAGAAAATGTCTCCAAGTCTTTTTCTTTAAGTTTATTCAAGTGAAGCCAATTTTTAATTATGCGTCTCCTTAAGCTTCTCCCCACATCTTTCCTTTTTTCTTTTCTTTTTCTTTTCTTTTTTTTTCTTTTTTTTTTTATATGTTAGGATTACTATATCTGGATAGCCTTTAATAATTTTGAAATTCACTATCCTCTTATTAAAGTTAAAAACTTTTTACATTTCTTCACTTAATAAACTTATATTAACTTAAACATGAATCTTTTAATTTTTTAATAAAGTTTAATTCTTTTCATTTTACATGAATCTTTTAATTTTTTAATACTTCAAAAATACAAATTTCCTTACTTCTTACTTAAAATAGAAAAACATAGTCTTATTCTCTTTTACCAAATATCTTATCCCCTATAATTAACCTTTATTATTGAATTTCTTTACTAAATTTACTATATATTTATAAACATAAATATAGTTATGTCAAGTTAACCCCTAATACCAAAGGTCATGTTAAATTTAAAATATTGAAATATAGTTAAGTGAGGACAAATAAAATTTAAGTTATTTCTTCTCTTTTTCTAAAAATGATTTTTCTTCGCCCCCCAAACTTAAATTTTTAAAACATTTTTACATGAAGAACTTTAAAAATGAAGGGTGAAAGAAAGCATTAAATACATAAAAAAAATCACACCTGTTGGAGATTCTGATTTTTGAACATAAGTTTTGAAATACTGTATGTGCTAATATGAAAACTAAAAGGCTAAAAACATTAAATTGCACATAATACATATAAAATTTGCTGAGGAAGAGTTAATCACAATACATAACAAAGTTCTGAAAATAACAACATAACTAAACTCAACTCTAAAAATGAAAAAAATTTTCCACATTACAGTTTCACATTACATAACAAACAAAGTCTTGAACAACACCACCAATAATCCAATCACACAGTACAAACACAAACAAACAAACAAAAAGTTCACTAGTCATTATCTTCTACATCATCGACATCTAACTTCTGCTGCTAATATGGAGTATAAGTAGGGTGAATAGGGAATTGAACTCTATAGTCACCCCTCAGGTACCTTACTAAAGAACCATCATAAGCAGCATCATACACAAATTTTTGGCAAATAAAATCATCAGTGTGAGCATTTCTAGCCTCCATACTCTGCATCCTATGATCCATCCTCAAATATCTCCTTGTTGAATAATTATTTGGTCCAACAACTCCCTATTGCTGGGGTCACTTGAAGTAGGTTCACTAAAAGTAGGTGTTCTAGAAGTAGAAGGAATATCCATGGCCTCTCTTCGAGATCTCCAATTAACATGAGACTCATAAGTCTTGATGTTGGCAGGCCCAATCGGTCTCTGAGCCTCAATCCTCTCCTCATCAGGTCTGAAATCAACTCCTGCAAGCTTACAAAGTGTGTGAGTGGCAGCAGGGTGCTCCAATCCACCAGTGGTCTCTCGTAGAACAATAGATCAATTGTTCATATAAATGATAGAGCCTACATTTATTTCCATCACTTGCAGAATACAATAGATAAGGTTGGCTCTATCCTTGGTTACTTCACTATGATGGTTCATTGGAATCATCCTTCCAGAAATAAAATAATGTCAAGCCTTAGACACTACATTTAACAAAGAAAGGGGAAAGTTAACTTTAACTCCATTTTTTATTTGCCAAGAACATTCTCACTAGTTAGGAAAGAAATAACTTCATCTAAGGCTTGATCTATAGCAAAAAATGAATGATACTGGTATCTATAAACATCTTCTAATTGATAAGACTCACTAATTTTTCTTGGAGTAAACTCCACCCTTTTTCCTCAAACAAAAACAAAATCATCAGAAGCCTTAGGAAGGTTGGCATAAAATTCCATCACAACCTCAACTAACGCATTGACAGTAAAATAGCAGAAGCTTTCCCACTACCAAGCGATAATCAATCGTTCAACTTCGTTCAACTTCTCCTCCCAGTTCAACTTCTCCTCCCAAATTTTTAAAACCTCGATCCTGAATCACTTTTTTATTTTCTTGAACACTATGAAATTGAGCACTGACTCTAAAGCAAATAAAATTTTGCTCGTCATATTCGATTTTCCTTTTGCTTGATCAAGGTGCAATAAAAAATCTAGAAAATTTGATAAAAATTCAGAATAAATCTCAAAATTGTGAAAATAAAAATGTAAACCACTTTAAACTCAAATCCACTAAGTAAGAGTTTTTCACCAAAGAATTTTCTCAAAATCTCCTAAAAAAATTCAAAATTTCTGATCTAGTCAATGTGAGAAAAATATTTGGTGAAAATAAAAAATTTTACTTTAAAGTGTAGCTCTTACCTAAAGAAGATAAAATCTGAGGTTCCTTTGCCTCTAAATTGCCTCAAATAAGCCCAAAATCAGGCCCTATGTGCAAAACTGAAGGTTGAAGGTGACTTAAGGGGTATAAAATAAAGGTTTACAATGAATATCATGAATTAAAGGGTTAATTCGCCACTCTCGGGTCAAAGGAGCCGTCAATGCCAATGTCAGCGCCATCGGCGCTGAAGGACTGAAATTCACTATTTTAATTTTTCAAATTTTTAATTTCCTTTAAATTTTCTCCAAAGTTTTATTTAAGTATTTTTAAACAAAAATTTTATCAAAATTCATAAATACACATTTCACAAATAATCATTTTCACAAACAACAACAAACTAACTTTTATATATGAAAATACACTTTTTACAAACACATTTCACAAATCACAAATTCACAGCTATGAAGTAAATTAATTTTAAATCAGTTTTGACATCAAGCCACAACACTAAACGCTAACACAAAACTATACACATAGTCAAAGTTATGACATCAAGCCACAACACTAAACGCTAACACAAAAATATACACATAGTCAAAGTTAAGAATAAACCAAATCAAACCTAATCAAATCCACACAATTACACTAAACACGTAAACATTTTTAAACAAGTAGAGAATTTACAATCTTCAATCATTCAGCCTCATCTTCAGTCTTATCACCTCCTCTAATAGCTCTCCCATAGATTGGTAATGAATATATAGGTTGTAGAAGGATTGGTAGGGGAATTGATCTGTCGAATTTTCTTAGATCCACCCCTTTTCTTTAAATATCCAAACTAATCCTGCTTCAAAAGTTCCAGTGTGATCAAAATTTTCTTTCATTCTCCAATCTAAGTGATCAAAAAGGTACTTGAGATCTCCCACTGCATTCATAATATTATGAAGTTCTCTTTCAATTTTCTTCAATTTCTTTTCTAAAGTAAGCAAACTTCCAACTGTTGGTGGCATTAATGAAGATGAAGCATGTGAAGAATGATTTATAATAGCATTTAGTTCTTCGATTCCATTACCAACATACTGATCATCAATAGGGATTATGGTGGCACTTGGGATTGACTTCAAATTAGAAAAACTGTAGAAGGATGCCCAAGTCCATAAATTGGCCCATTCATAATGATTCTCATCACATATTTAAATATAATTGAATCTAGATCAATAGGTTTTTCCATTTGAATATAGTAGTTTAAAATAACGCTCTCCTTGGTGACTCTACTGATCTTCATAGTAGGGAGTAATTTTGTACAAATAAAGAAATGACATTGCTTTGAAATTGGATTAAGTGATGAAGCAGGAAAACTAATATATCCTTCATCTCATACTTCCGACATACCACTTTCATCCGTCAGAAAATTATAAATATCTTACATCGAATCTCGCGTAGGAATGAAATTTGCATAATGACAGATTGGAACATTTTCTATCATATACAATTCATTAATTCTTGTAGGTGTAAATGGTACAGCCTTACCTCGTATGAAGATAACTCCTTTGGTAAGTCCATGTAAATTTGCATAGAATTCCTTCACTACAAGTAAAACAGCTACAGCGGTAGTGTAACAAAGAACTTCCCATCGCCTTTGCAAAATGATCTTATCAACTGGAGCACTTGGATTGATCAACCCATGATTAACAAATCCTATTTCAGATCAATCTCTTCTTTGCAATCACTTTATTGTATAATCTCTACATGTCGAAACTAATAAACTTTCTTCTATTGAATACTCCATACCTTGAAGTATTTCTGGTATTGGAAGTCATGGAATCCAATAAAAGAAAGTTTCTAAGCATCCTATGAAGTTTTTAGGACTTTAAAAACACCTCTAGGGGGTTATTATGGATTGAAATCCCACCAAAGGCCGCCAAAAGTAGCAAAAACCGTCCAACTGTTCTCGGCACCGTCGGCGCTCCCGATAAGCATTGCTGGTGCTGAGATCCGCTTTCTTGGGCGTCGTCGGCGCCAGTAAACAAATTTTTATGATTTTCATTTTTCATTCAATTAAATTACAAATTTTCTGTTTTCCTCCAATACCAATATTTAACTTAATTTATAATAAATTCAATTGTGTAGAACTATTATCTACTAATTTATAAGGCACTTAACAAACTAAATAGTAATACATAGACATATAAGTATGGGTTGCCTCCCAAAAAGCACTTGGTTTAACGTCGTCAGGCTGACATATTATTTATTTAGTTGGGTTGATTTAACATTAAAATTTCTTTAAATTGAGGTATGTGCCCCTCATAATAATGTTTTTAATAATATTTTAAATAATGCCCATTAACTTTAAATATCTTTCTAGTGTTAGGATCTTTAATCACAATAGTTCTATAATGATAGACTTTAATTATCTTAAATGGCCCAAACCATCTAGATTTCAGTTTTCCTGGAAACAATCTCAATCTTGTATTATATAATAGAAATTTTTGTCTAGGTTCAAATTTCTTCTTAATA
>NW_018164444.1:41121926-41122684 GCF_001263595.1 Phalaenopsis equestris | reverse complement strand
TAATTTTCTCTTTATAATTTTTTGCATTATCATATGCTTCATTTCTAATCTCCTCATGTTCATTGAGTTGCAATAATCTTTTCTCACCAGCATCTTTTAGATTAAAATTAAATTCCTTAATAGCCCAAAATGCTTTATGCTCTAATTCTACAGGTAAGTGGCATGTTTTTCCAATTATCAGTATGTATGAGGACATTCCGATAGGAGTCTTATAAGTAATTCTATATGCCCATAATGTTGTGTCAAGTCTAGTAGACCAATCCAATTTATAAGGATTAATAGCCTTTTCTAAAATGCGTTTAATTTCACGATTTGATACCTCTGCTAGACCACTAGTCTGAGGATAATAAGCAGTAGAGAATCTATGCATAATATCATATTTCTTAATTAAGTTTTCGATTCTCTTATTCTTGAAATGAGATCCTCCATCAGTAAAAATTACTCTTGGCATTCCATATCATATAAAAAAAAATTTAATTAAAAATTTAGAAACACTCCTAGCATCACATCTAGGTACAACAATAGCTTTAATCCATTTGAAAATATAATCAATAACAAGTAATGTGCATACATTTTGAAATGAAGGCATAAATGGTCCCATAAAATCTATCCCCACACATCAAAAATTTCAACTTCCAATGTGTAATTTAGAGGCATTTCATTTCTTCTAAAAATATTTCCTACTCGTTGACATCTATCGCACATTTTAATATATTCATTAACATCTTTAAAAATAGTAGGCCAATAAAATCCAGCTT
>NW_018164444.1:41120367-41121738 GCF_001263595.1 Phalaenopsis equestris | reverse complement strand
TATATATATATATATATCACTTAAATAAGCATTTTAAATTAAATAAAAGTAATATTAAAATTAAAAAATCAAAATGATCCGGAAGAGTAAATATATATATATATATATAAAATTTCATTTACAAAATTAGTTAATATTTTTTTAATATTTCTAGACAAATGATCAACTTTTAGATTATTTCCCTTTCTATCAATAACGGTAAAATCAAATTCTTGCAATAAAAGTATCCATCTAATTAATATTGGTTTAGCATCCTTCTTTTGCATTAAATATTTAATAGAAGAATAATCTGTATGCACTATAAATTTAGTTCCAATTAAATAAGGTCCAAATTTATCAAAGGCGTAAACAATAGCTAATAACTCACTTTCAGTAGTGGTGTAATTAATTTGAGCATGAGTCTTACTGAGTCTTACTGGCATAATATATAACATTAAAAACTTTGTCGTGCCTTTGTCCCAATACTGCCCCAATAGAATAATCACTAGCATTGCACATTATTTCAAATAGTTTTTCCTAATCAGGTGGTACTATTATAGGTGCAGTGACTAACTTTTTCTTTAATAATTCAAATGCTTTTATGCATTCTTCATTAAAATCAAAATTTATATCTTTTTCTAAAAGTTGGCATAGAGACTAAGTTATTTTTGAAAATTTTTTTATGTAGCGCCATTAAGAGCCAGCATGTCCTCAAAAACTTCTCACCGCTTTAAAATTAGTAGGTGGTAGAAATTTTTCTATAACTTGGATTTTTGCATGATCTGCCTCCATGCCTTTTTCAGAAATTTTATGCCCAAGTACAATACCTCCTGCAACCATAAATTGACAATTTTCTCAATTTAATGCTAAATTGAATTTTCCACATACTTCTAGAACTTTTTCTAAATTATTAAGGCATAATTCAAATGAAGTTCCAAATACAAAAAAATCGTCCATAAACTCCGCCATTCCATGTTTTATAAAATTCCTAAAAATTGACATCATACATCTTTAAAATGTTGTAGGTGCATTGCACAGTTCAAAAGGCATTCTACGAAAAGCAAATGTTCCATATGGGCTTGTAAACATTGTTTTCTCTTGATCTTCTGGAGCAATTGGAGTTTTGTGATAAACGATATATCCATATAAAAAACAATAATACTTATTCCTAGCCAATCTATCCAACATTTGGTCTTGAAAGGGTAATGGAAAGTGATTTTTTCTGGTGGCCATATTTAATTTTCTATAATCAATGCAAATTCTCTAACCGATTACTTATCTTATTGGTTTTAATTCATTTTTCTCATTTTTTCTCAACAGTCACTCCTCCTTTGTTCAATACACAGTGAATTGGGCTTACGTAAGAACTATCTGAAATAGGATATATAATTC
>NW_018164444.1:41106175-41120339 GCF_001263595.1 Phalaenopsis equestris | reverse complement strand
TTTCATTATTGGGTTTAATCTTCTCTGAGGATCAGCTTTAAGTTCATGTTATTCATCTAATAAAATTTTGTGCATACAATTTGAATGACTAATTTCTTTAATATCTGCTAAAGTCCATCCACCAAAAGTTTTATACTTTTTTAACATTTCTATTAACTTTTGTTCCTGAATCTCAATTAACTCAGAAGATATAATAACTAACCATATAGATGACTTTCCTAAAAATACATACTTTAAATGGGTAGGCAATATCTTTAGTACAAGTTCATGTTGTTTAATACCAGAAGGAGTACGATTTTTACTATTATTTTCCATCAATTCTAATGTTTCATATTTGCTCTGAATATAATCCAAATCTTCCTCTTTAATTTCATCTTCATTCTAAAAAATTTCTCCAACTTAAATTTAACTTCAAATTCTTTCGTAAATTGTTCATTACTTAGATAATCAGCTACTTCCATCCTGAAACATTCATTATCTTTTTCTATTGCAAGATATTTCATAGCTTTGGCTTTATTAAATTTCACTTCTTGATCATTAACTCTCATTATTAATTCTCCTTTTTGCACATGTATTACAACTCTTCCTGTTGCAAGAAATGGTCTCCCTAAAACAATAGAAATTTCTTTATCTTCCTCCATATCCAATACTATAAAGACTACAGGGAAAATAAATTTATCTACTTTTACTAGTACATCCTCTATAACTCCTTTTAGATAAGTTATTGATTGGTCAGCTAACTGAAGAGTTATAGTAGTATAAGAAATTTCTCCCAAATCTAAACGTTTAAAAATTGATAAGTGCATGAGATTGATACTCGCTCCTAAATCACATAAATCTTTACAATAAAACTTTTCACCAACTGCACAAGGTATAGTAAAATACCTGGATCATTTAGTTTTTCAGGGTTTTTTTGAATAATATCATTACACTCTTCACTGAGTGCAACAATCTCATGATTTGTAAACATCTTTTTCTTATTTAGTACATCCTTCATAAATTTCACATAACTTGGCATTTGTTCCAAAGCTTCAACAAAAGGAATATTTATCGTTAACTTTTTCAGGATTTCTAAAAATTTTATAAATTGTTTATCTTTATTCTTCTGCTTCAATCTTTGAGGAAATAGAGGTGATGGTTTTTCAAAAGGAACCTGTGTTTGTTCATTTTTCTGTTGATCACTTTCCATTTCTTCCTTCTCTTCATTAACTTTAGTTTCTCTTTGGAACCTTGTTTCTATTTCTTTTCCACTTTGTAATAGAATCACTTTAATTTGCTCTTTAGATTGATCTTTTGGATTAACTTTCACAGTATATGGAAGAATTCTAGAAGGTCTATTACTAAGTGTAGTAGCAATATGTCCTAATTAATTTTCAATATTTCTAATAGCAGCCCCTTGATTTTGTATTTGATTTCCCATATTCAACATCACTTCTTCCATCATCAACTTCTTTTCCTTAACTTGTGGGTTAGGATTGGAGTTAAATCCTGGAGGTTATTAAGGTAACAAATGGGAGGATAATAAGTCAAAAATTAGGATTTCCTTGATTTTTCAGATTTCCAGATGGATTCACCAAATTATTACAATTATTCTAACTAAAATTAAGGTGATTTTTCCATCTAGGGTTAAAATAGTTAGAATAGGGATTATTTTAGAATAGGGATTATTTAGAATAGGGATTATTTTTTCGATTATTTATAGCATTTAAGGTTTCATAAGATGGTTGAATATCAATAATCTGTCCTTGTGAATTTTTTTCTAATATTTGAGGTATTTGAGAATAGTTCACTCCTATTTAATCAATCTTTTTAGAAATAGCAGCAATTTGAGATGTCAAAATAGGCATTGTATTAGATTCATGAATACTGGCTAATCTATTAAGATTTTCCCTATCAGAGGGCCATTGAAAATTATTAGTAGTCACTTCCTCAATTAAAGGATATGTTTCATCAAAAGGTTTTGACATTAATGATCCACCCGCAACAACATCTATAATATATTTTAATGATCTTACTAATAAATTATATAAGGTTTGAACTATTAATCAATTTGGTAAAGCATGGTGTGGAAATTTTTTAAGAAGATCCGTAAATCTTTCTCAGGCTTCATATATCGATTCCCCTTCAAACTGACAAAAAGATGTAATATCATTTCTAAGCTTAGCTCGAAGGTGGAAAATATTTAGCCAAGAATTTTTTTGATAGTTCTCCCCATGTTCTAATAGATCCAGGTGCTAATGAGTTTAACCAAGCCGTAGCTTTATCCCTTGATGAAAAAGGAAAAAGTCTAAGCCTAACAACATAATTAGACACTCCATCATATTTAAATGTAGCACAAATTTCAAGAAAACTAGCCAGATGTAAGTTAGGATCTTCAGTAAGTGATCCTCCAAACAGATTATTTTGTACCATTTGGATAATAACAAATTTAAGCTCAAATGAATTTAATAACGGGATTCTACACAAGTATACGTATCATTATCAATTTATAATGGACTTTCTATTAAGCCTCAAATATCGATCCCACAGAGAAGATGTAAATTAGCACTAATAAATTTTATCAAGAAATTTACAGAAAATAAAAAAAAATCACAAAAAAAATCACTGTCTCTAATCACTGTCTCTAATTTTGAATGTTCATATGTTAACCAAACTAAATTACTTAACTATTAGCAAAAATGAAATGCAAATTTTTAATAATAACTACTAAGCTACTATGTTTATGTAATGAAGCTTTCTATGTGAAAAAGCATCCTTCCCACTACAATGAAATTCTTGTGAAATGAGATGAGATAAATGTTTATAATATGTATTGTGCCAAATAGGAGCAGTTTTAATTCTCTACCTTGATACAGTGCATAGAAAATCATTGGTTAATCTTAGGTTTAGTTTTTAAATTCGTGGCTAGGCTTGAAGGATGTCAGCTCCCACTACAGAGCTCCCACTTCCCTTCACCTGAAGGCTAACTCTGACTTTAGTTTTTAAACACTAAGACCAAATTCGGGATTATAGTCTGTCACCATAAAGATTCTTCAATTCTACACCCAAAAAAGAATATTTTCCTATTTATTTGCACTTAATTTTATGAACGAATTTCTCCTTCATGAAATCAAATGTGATCCCCACTATGTTGTAGAACACGTACGCTATTTCCCAGATCATATGTTTCACAGCATATTTTAACAAATCAATTGGCCAAATTGAAAAGTAAATTAAGATCAAAGTTGAAAAATCATCACAATTTATTTTATATTTTAATTATGGCACATTCATATTATCTCTTCATTTCTCCAGATCTTAGAGTAGGGGCAAAGATAGAGAAAACTACTCAGACTTCATGAGAAATATACGACAAAACATAAATTTCATATATAAAAGAAAGTTCATACAACACTAAGTAAACAAACAAAATTATCTGGAACTCTTTCCAAAGCAAATCCTTTGTAGCCTTTCCCTATAAATGCAGGAAGAAGAACTCTCTCACTTTTCTTCTCCAGCACTCTTACAGAAAGTTTCACACTAAATCTCACCACAAAAAAACTCTAAATTATGAAAGCAAAATTACTAATTGACTCCAATATATGGTGGAATGAAGACGCATTATGGAAATGTAGCATGGAGGAATGTTGTAGAGCAAAAATTGAACGTAGAGGAGCCTTTTTTCTTATGAAATTCAGCCCCAAATAAATCCCAAGGTCAGCTCTCCAAGAGGTGCCTCGAAAAACTCTTAAAAAATCATCCAAATACATCAAACCTTCTAGAAATGGGGTCTGAACTGCCTTTGGCGCCGTTAGCGCTAGTCTGGCGCCGTTGGCGCTGAGTAAAAATCCTCCAGCTTTTAGCTGTTCTGCGCCATCGGCGCTGACCTTGGCACGGCAAAACGACATTGTTGGCGCTGAACAATTTTTTAAAAACGTCATTTTGACTCCAAATGTCATCCTTTTTGCTTTCTTTTCCGTCAAGTCCTAAAAATCAACAACTTGCAATAAAACATAAAAACACATTCCATTAACTTCCATTAATACCTTCCATTAAAGTGCAATATCACCAAAAAAAGGTATAAAATATGGGTCTAAAAATGCATATATTTTTGGTGTATCAACGGTCCACGGGAAAGGGCAGAGCAAGAATCTGCATGGATGCCATCCATTTTTTATTTTGAAAATGGAATGCTATGATTTATTCTCGTCTAAATTCTCTGTTATGATCCCTGCGGCTGATCAAATGCATTTTGACGCGTACGAGGACATACGGCGCCTTAGGGATTATTCTTGTTAATTATGATTTAATTAAATTCATAATAAACTTAAAAGCTTCAAATTTTGATATCATGACACACAAAAATCATAAAAATAAGACAAAAATATCTTTGAACTCAAGCAGTGAGTAGAACATTTTTGATATGAAATTAGGATTTAATTAATTATAATTAATTTTTAATTAATTAATTACTCTCTGAAGTAATTTAATTATTAAAAATTATTTATAATTTCAAAATATCTAAAATTTTTAGGGAATTATCTATAAGTCCTTAGAAGCTTGCCACATTTTTCCCAATGCCAGAAAAACTGTCTAGACATCAATTTTTTGATTCTTTTCAAAATTATAATTATGTTTAAAATAATTATAAAAATTGAGGAACTTGGATATTAAAATCAGAAAATGGTTAGAAAACTTAGAGTATTTTGAACACTAACATGACAAATTTTTAACCATTTTTAACCATTTACAAATTTAAAAATGACATTTCATTTCTCCATTTATAAATTTAAAAATGACATTTCATTTCTAACAAAAAAATTACATATTTACCCAGTCTTCTTTAGGATTGGACACTAGCCTTAGTGACACTTAGAGTTAACCAAACTCTAATCCTAAGACCCAAATGACATAAGGTATAATTCACATACTCATGACCATTGAGTATAACCCCATAGACTCAATATGGCAAGATATTTAAACTTGGCTTGATCAGACTTCAAGTCAAATCAAACAGGACACTTACATTTCATCTAGGTGAACCCAAAACTCTAATTAGGTTTAAACTACCTTTAAACCTAATTAAACTTAGTTAAACCTTAACTACATTAGGTTTAACTCAATAGATACCTAATTAGGTTTAAACCACATTTAGACCTACTTAGCCCCTAGTTAAACCTTAACTACATTAGGTTTAACTTAACAAACCCTAATTAGGCCTAGAACTAATTAAACAGTAGTTAGACCTTAACTACATTAGGTTTAACTCAACAAATCTTAATTAGGTCTAACCCTTATTAGATCAAATTCATCAATTAAATCAATTAAACCTTATCTAAGCCTTATCTAAGTTAGGTTTAATTAACATTTAAACCCAATTAGACTTAACCCATATTAAGTCTAATTAATGAATTAAACCTTACCCAAATTAGCTTTAACTAACCTTAAATCCAATTAGAATTAACCCATACTAAGTCTAATTAATCAATTAAACCTTGCTTAAATTAGGTTTAATTAACCTTTTAACCTAATTAGACTTAATCCATCTTAAGTCTAATGAATCAATTAAACCTTACCAAAATTAGTTTTAATTAACCTTAAACCCAATTAGACTTAACCCATATTAAGTCTAATTATTCAATTAAACCTTACCAAAATTAGGTTTAATTAACCTTAAAGCCAATTAGACTTAACCCATTTTTAATCTAATTAATCAATTAAACCATACCTAAATAAGGTTTAATTAACCTTTAAACTCAATTAGACATAATCCATACTAAATCTAATTATTCAATTAAACTTTTCCAAAATTAGGTTTAATTAACTTGAAACCCAAATAGAATTAACCCATATTAAGTCTAATTAATCAATTAAACCTTGCCAAAATAGGTTTAATTAACCTTAAACCAAATTAGACTTAACCATAAATAAGTCTAACTAATTAATTACACCTTACCAAAATTAGGTTTAATTAACCTTAACCTAATTAGACTTAACCACAACTAAGACTAATTAATCAATTAAACCTTGCCTAAATTATTTTTAATTAACTTTAACCTAATTAGACTTAACCCATATTAAGTATAATTAATTAATTAAACCTTACCAAATTAGTTTAATTAACCTTAACCTAACTAGACTTAACCACAAATAAGTTTTATTAATCAATTAAACCTTACCTAAATTAGGTTTAATTAACTTTAACCTAATTAGACAAAACCCATATTAAGTCTAATTAATTAATTAAACCTTACCAAAATTAAGTTTAATTAACGCTAACCTAGGTAGACTTCACCACAAATAAGTCTAATTAATCATTTAAACCTTACATAAATTAGGTTTAATTAACCTTAACCTAATTAGACTTAACGACAAATAAGTCTAATTAATTAATTAAACCTTACCTAAACAAGGTCTAATTAACCTTAATCTAATTAGAATTAACCCATATTGAGTCTAATTAATCAATTAAACCTTAACTAAATTAGGTTTAGTTAACTTTAACTTAACTAAACTTAACCACAAATAAGTCTTATTAATCAATCAAACTTTACCTAAATTAGGTTTAATTAATTTTAACTTAATAAGACAAAACCCATATTATTTTTAATTAATTAATTAAACCTTACCTAACTTAGGTTTAATTAACGTTAACCTAATTAGCCTTAACCACAAATATATCTAATTAATCATTTAAACCTTACCTAAATTAGGTTTAATTAACCTTAACCAATTAGACTTAACCAAAAATAAGTATAATTAATCAATAAAAGTATACCTAAATTAAGTTTAATTAACCTTAACCTAATTAAACTTAACCCATATTGAGTATAATTAATCAAATAAACCTTACCTAAATTAGGTTTAATTAACCTTAACCTAATTATACTTAACCCATATTGAGTCTAATTAATCAGTTAAACCTTACCAAAATTAGGCCTAACCCTAATTAGGTTTAATCAATCCAAAGAAAACCTAATTCATGTTCAACTTAACTTGAACTCAAGTTAATTCAAACATTAGGTTCAACCCTCATTGAACTTAATCTAACCAAAACTTAACTTGAGTTTAACCTAACTTGAACTCAAGTTAACCCAAACATTAGGTTCAACCTAAATTGAACCCAAAACAACTTTAAACTTAAGTTCAACCCACCCCATATTTGACTTAAGTCAACCCTATAACTTAGGTTCAATCCAACCTGAATCTAAGTCAGCCAAACTCTAGGTTCAACATATGCTGAACCTAAATCAAACCTTAAACTTAGGTTTGATTCAAATTGAAATTAGGTCAACATAAACATTTGGATTAATATAAATTGAACCTAACTCAACTCAAACCTTAAGTTTTAGCTACGTTGGACTTTAAACCAATTCAATCCTTAGGTTCTACCTACATTGAACCTAAAAACCTTAAGTTCTAACTACGTTGGACTTAAAACCAATTCAATCCTTAGGTTCTACCTACATAGAACCTAAATACCTTAAGTCCTAACTACAATGGACCTAAATTCAACTCTTAGGTTCTACCTACATTGAACTTAAATACCTTAAGTCCTAACTACATTGGACTTAAAACCAATTCAATCCTTAGGTTCTACCAAGATTGAACCTAGATACCTTAAGTCCTAACTACATTCGACTTAAAACCAATTCAATCCTTAGGTTCTACCTACATAGAACCTAAATACCTTAAGTCCTAACTACAATGGACCTAAATTCAACTCTACCTACCTACCTACATTGAACTTAAATACCTTAAGTCCTAACTACATTGGACTTAAAACCAATTAAACTCTTAGGTTCTACCTACATTGAACCTAAAACATCTTAAGTCCGAATTACATTGGACTTAAACCATTTCTAATCTTTAGGTTCTAACTATAATGAACCTAGAACATCTCAAGTCATATCCACATTGGACTTAAAACTCTAGGTTCTACCTACATTGAACCTGAATCATCTTTAGTTTCACTTACATTAAACCTAAATCTTAGGTTTCAATTATACTCTCTCAGGTCTAATTGACATATGACCTAAAACAAATGACATCTTAAAAATCTAACTCACCGACATAAATGACATAAAATTCATCTTAAAAGACATTAAAATACAACATAAACAACTGTGTTCAGATTTATGAAGATTTCTTGGATGACGCAATCTATGGTTGCTGACAAGAATCTTTCGGTCCTAGTTTAAACACCTTTCGGGCAGGGCAAAGTAAATCTGAATACTTCACGGCTCTGAGACGACGGATCCATAGACATCTTGATCGGGCGTTTAGAAATTATTCAACCAATTAAATGACCAACTAAAGTTAATAAATCTGATAACATGGTTTTATGCTAATCATGTTCTCTTTTGTAAGTTTATTGAGGACATAAAAAGAAAATTTCACTCTAGATTTCCTTTCCATGTTATAGGGTGTGTTAACTCTGTTTTGCAGAACAACATTCGAAAGTGGAATTTTAAGATAACAAAATAAAATAAAAATAGACAAAATAAAATAAAATGACATGACATAACACAAAA
The DNA here is from genome assembly GCF_001263595.1 of Phalaenopsis equestris. Classification (NCBI taxonomy): domain Eukaryota; kingdom Viridiplantae; phylum Streptophyta; class Magnoliopsida; order Asparagales; family Orchidaceae; genus Phalaenopsis; species Phalaenopsis equestris. Next base: position 41,111,826 of record NW_018164444.1, on the reverse strand, counting down.
CCAGAACTCTTAGGATAGCCATGAACAAAAATTGACATGACAAATATAAAACAACAAAATGAAAAAAAATAAAATAAAATGATATAACATTACAAAAACAAAAACAAAACACCATGCCATAACATGAAAAAAAAAACAAAACCTATAGGGTAGAATCAGATTCGTAGGAATCTATCACCCCATGAATAAAACATTTAATGTTTCTTTCTTTTATCTTGACATTTTAGAAGAATGAGTGTTAACGAGAATCAACAGTTTTCTTAGGTAAATCTAGAATTGCCTAAGATGTAATTAACTAAAGGAGCTTGCTCCTGTAAGTAAATTAAGAATTCAAAATAGGTGATCAACCTAAATCTCTGGTTATCAGACCATTTATGTGGTTATCCCTACATGAGATTTTGACATTCTAGAGTCTTCTCTATAAGTTTACCACCCAACATTTCACTTATTTTCTATTATTTGTCCTTTCCCTTTTTCCTAATTCCTTTAATACTTGAGGATCTTTTACTTGATCCAAATGATTAAGGTAAATTGGAAAAATAGGGCAATGAGATAGATAAATAGAGTGGCGACTCTAGTATCCTTATCGACAATAGGCATGACAACATGAGAGAATGAACGATAATTGGCGGTTACCACAGACGACAAGTTCTGAACGGCGAAAAGAGAGATTTGGTGACTCCGCTGGGGATGTTTTCTCTCCTCATCTCTTGTTAAATTTTTCATTCGTCATCCTAAGATATTCTATCTATGATAGATAGAATTATCTTTCCCAAATTTTAACTCTACAACATTAAGAGTTAAAAATGACATGACATTCTAAGATATTCTATCTTTTGACAGGTAGAATTATCTTACCTAGACATGAAATTCAAAGATATTATATCTTTTGACTGATTGAATTATCTTTCCTAAGCTTTATATCTTTCCTAAGCCTTTCCTAAGCTTTAACTCTACAACATTAAGAGTTAAAATAACATGACAGGTAGGATTATCTTAACAAGATATGACATTCTCAGATATTCTATCTTTTGACAGATAGAATCAACTTCTCTAACTTTTAACTCTACGACATTAAGAGTTAAAATCTCATTTTAAGATATTCTATTTTTTGACAGATAGAATTATCTTTCCCAAAGTTTAACTCTAAGGGTTAATGACATTCTAAGGTATTCTATCATTTGACAGATACAATTATTTCAAACCAAATTTTAACTCTACAACACTAAGAGTTAATATAAAGTGACATTTTAAGATATTCTATCATTTGACAGATATGACTATCTTAATTAATTATAACACTTTGATAATAAGAGTTATCCACAACATTTCTGACAGACATAACTTATAAACATTCTACGACATCTATGACAGAATATTTGTCATAGACATACCATGACAATCATAACAGACAATGACAACAGACATGCCATGACAATTGCAACAATTATACCATGACAATGACAACAGACATGCCATGACAATGAGAATAGACATACCATGGCAATCACAGCAAACATACCGTGATGTTCAGACATTTCATAATATTCACTACAGACATTTCATGACATGCACGACAGACATTTCATAATATTCAAAAAGGAAATTCCATGACATTAACTTCATGACAAACACGATAGACATTCTATGACTGCTATAATAAACATTCCATGATATTCATAATAAACATTCAACAGACATTCTATGACATTCATGACATACATAAACATTCAATGACATTTACAAAAGACACGATAAACATTCCATGACATCCATGATAAAAATTCCATGACATCCATGAAAGAAATCCCATGACATCTATGACAGACATCCCATAATATCCATGACAGATAGACATCCCATGATATTCATGACAGACATTCCCTAATATTCATAACAAACTTTCCCTGATGTTCATAATAGATATTCGATAATATCTATGACTGACAGACATTCCATGATATTTATAACAGATACACCACATTTCATAATATTCATGCAAATAGACAATCCATGATATCTATGATAGAAATACATCCTATGATATTCATAACGGACAGAAGTACATCCCATGATATTCATAACAGACATACATTCCATGATATTCATGACAGACAGACATTCCATGATATTCATAATAGACATTTCATGATATTTATAAAAGATACTCCACGTTCTATAATATATATGACAATGAACATTCCATGATATTTAAGATAGACATTCCATGATATCTCTGATAGACATTCTATGATGTCTATCTATGAAAAACTCCCAGATTACAAAGTAAGTCTAAAACCATTTGACATTGAACATTATCAAAACTTTTGTGATGGGCCCCCAAAATTGACATTTTCCTATCCCCAAGGTTCTGATATATCAAACAATCAATCCAGAAAAGAATAATCCAAGACAAAAATTGCGACATTTTGACAAGAAAACATGATGCTCTATTAACTTGGTCCTTCACAAATCTTTGGAATGGATCCTAAGAAAATTTCAAAAATAAAATTATGTGATCAAAATACAAGTAATTGACTAATGATGCTATAAGCCTTTTAATCGCCTTTTAAGCCTTTTAATCTCATGCCAAGTGGTTGGGTCCTTGCTTTCGAGTAAGTTATAATATCTCTGAATTTATCTTAAGAACTTTTTGAGAATTATTAATTAGGGAAGGTTGGACATTCAAAACACTTAACATATGCTCTACCAGATATAGTAATTCTTTCAGAAGAAGCTTTAGAAGAACATGAAATAAAAAACTAGTGTTTGAATTCAGACATTCAAAATCTTTAAAATGATTCACCAGATATAGTAAAAAAAAATTGAACTGGGCATAAAATTAAAAATTGGTGTTTGGACATTCAAAACCTTTAATATGCTGCACAAAATATAATGGTGGGCATAAAATAAAAAATTGGTACTCGGACATCCAAAACCTTTAATATGCTCCACAAGATAAAAAATTGATGTGACAATGAAATAAAAAATTTATGTTTGAATTTAGATATTCAAATTCTTTAAAATATACCTCTACCAGAATATACTCTACCAGATATAGTAATTCTCTGAGAAGAAGCTTGAGGTCAGCATGAAATAAAAAATTGGTGTCCAAACTCTCCCCTAATTAATAAAACTAGGGAAAGTGACTTAAGAAAATTCTCCCGATATTATATTCAAGAGTAAAATTAAGTGATCTTGCTTTTTGGTCGCCAATTAAATGCCTCAACCATATATTTAGAAAATAAATATATTTTGATCATATAATCAAAATTTTGAAATCTACCTGTTGACCTCAATTTTGGTTGAGGTTTAGTTTTTCCTCTTTAGTAGACTAGGGTCTAGCCATAGGACTTTTCCTGTTGACTATTCCTAGAAAACTAGACATGGAACCCTCACCACTAGAAATTCCAAACTCTTCTCCACTCAACTTGAAGTTTCACATGTTGCTCTTAACCTCTAGCACTTAGTAGGTGGGGTCACTTTGGGGGGAACTCAAGATGAGTCACCCTTAGGATTGTTGGACCTTAGGGTTGACCTTGGGTGTTGGTCTGGAGCTAAGGCACTCACTATACTTATCTGCACCCACAATCACTCACAACCCTGAACTCAAATTTCTAGCCTAGATCCCTTGATTTTTTGGGATACTATGTAGATGGTCCCCTAAATCTACTAGCCCTAGGGCTATGGTTTGGCTAAGACCACTATGTAAAGGACACAAAATGACATTTCCATTGGTCCATGGCTTGTTGGTGATGGTTGGCACCTCAAATCTACCAAAATACCTATCTTGGCCTTATACCCCTAAAACACCCCCAAATTACCAAAATACCCCACTTGGACTCAAAATTCCAAAAATTCCAAAACTTCCCAGAAAATCCAAATAAATCATAAATATTTCCAATTTCTTTTCTTTAAACTACCACATGACTCAATTTTGCCAATTTCACCATCTTTAACAAAAATCCCCAAATTTGCCTTTAAAGACCCAAATTTACCCAAATTCAACTCAAATGTCCATCAATTTGATCTCAATTTACCACAATTCCAATCCTAAACTCAAATTAACTTTTGATATGACCAAAATAAACCAAATCCAAACTCAATTGGTCCATGATTTGACCTAATTTTGATTTTAGTCAAAACCCCAATTTTGACCATATGACCTAATCTCACCAAATTGAACTCATAGCCTAGTCAATTGGCCTCAATTAATGTTGAAAAATCTTTATAACATTCCTATACATAAAAATCAACCATCAACTGTCCTTGGTGAAGTCTCAAATCCATTTGATTTTGGCTTAAATCCAAAATTCCCAAATTTAGCCCCAAATTGGCTAAGTCCCCAAATTTCATTCAATTAAATGCCTTAACCTCCAAATTAGCATCAAATTCATGTTGAAAACTCTTCATGAGGTCCCTATTGACCATTTAAAATAATCAATTTGGACTTATCCCAAGGCTAACCCAAGCTAGACCCAAGTCTAGGCCAACATGACCAAATTGATTAAAGTTCAAAATTCCCTCCACTTGACCCTACAATTGGACTCAAAACCACTTCCATCCTTCAAATTACACTGTAAGTGCCTTGACAACATTAACTTACCCCTTCAAGTGTCTTCACCCACATAATTCTCAAATTAAATAATAAGTGATAATTACCCTATTCTTAGGGATAATTACGACATCAGGGTTCACTGAGTAATAAGGGTATTCACAGGATGAACCATTAAGCAACATAATAAGTTTAAATGGAACCATTAAGCAACATAATAAGTTTAAATGGAACCATTAAGCAACATAATAAGTTTAAATGGACTTGAGGCTTTAACCATTTGTTGAGAGGGAGGCATGGACCTGCTTCCCCCTCCTAACTTGTTGGATACCTCACAGGCCTATTAAACTTAATATTCTTCGCTTAATGAAATCATCCTTAATTAAACTTCTAAAGACCCACTAAGGTATGACATAAGGTTAAGAAAATTATCAGAACTTTACTTTTCCTACTATTCATAAATGCCCTCACATGCATTTTTAAGTTTCAGGTGGTGGAACGAGAAGACTCGCCAGATACGCTTTTACAGTTTATAGCACCGTCTTTCTTCTACCTTTTTCTTACATGTTTCATGCTTGTATTTACCTACATAAACTTGCACGTTAACCATAACCATAACCAAAACCCAAACTAAAATCAACCATGATAAAATTCATCGCCACAACATGTAAAATATGAAACAATTCAAAATTTAATCACAAACATCACACAAAACCACAACTTCAACTAAAATAAGATGTGTTTATCGGATGATTGGGAATCCGTCGGAGGAGGCAACATATCATCGCCACAACATGTAAAATATGAAACAATTCAAAATTTAATCACAAACATCACACAAAACCACAACTTTAACTAAAATAAGATGTCTTTATCGGATGATTGGGAATCCGTCGGAGGAGGTAACATATGGTTGCTAACAAGGTTTCCCATGGTTTAAATTAAATTATGGAACTCATTGCGTTGAGTTTAGTATGTTCATTTGGACTAAGTGAATCCAATAGAAAATAATGGTGCCGAAATGAGGGAACCGTAGGATCCTAACCGATGTCGCTCTAATCAACTTTAACATGCCCTCATAAAATTTAAAGAACTT
>NW_018164444.1:41098782-41105898 GCF_001263595.1 Phalaenopsis equestris | reverse complement strand
AAGCCAAATATTAGGATAGCTTGGGAAGTCACCAGGGTTCTCCTCTGGATCCATGACATCCCTTAGTTCTTCTTCCTTTGGATTCTACAATAAAATGTTCCAAATTTGAACCAATCCCCTCTCACACCTCTATGTCTGATTTCATTGAAGAGTCCTACCCTTTGAAATTCCTTGAAGATAATTTTTCTTGATTTTTATCGATAGTCTTCTTAGGAGACTTTGATCATTTAAGATGTAATTAACTATAAGGGTTTGTTCTTATAGGAAGCATGTCCGAACCCAGCTTAATATAAACCCTATTTAATCCTTTATATTAAATAGGGAAACTTTTCAGCAAATACAAAGGTTTCACAGACCAAATTGACGTCATAATATCCTTAGTTTATTTGATCGAGCCTCATCCTGAAGCTTTGTGTTTATCCTTTGGGATAAATATAGGATTTGAGGTACAATGCTCTTTCATTTTAAACTATGATAAATATGGGGTCAGTTTGATTTCACACTTCAATGTCCTTCTGAAGCGGGCGACGAGATTTTGATTCCGGCGACCGACAGCTTCTTACAGGCAACTCCCCATAAACCAACCCAAAATTGTGCCGACAGCTTCTGGCGCTCCGCTGGGGACAAGCTTTTCTCTCCATATAAATCAAGAAATGTTATCTTCACACAATATCTTCACACCATCAGTAATATGTCCATGTTCCTCTTGGACCAAATTACCTTTCTTTCGCTGGCTTACTTTACCCATTTCTATCTTGGGAAAGTACAGCTAACTCCTTGAACTTCAGGACTAGCTGTTCAACCATCTTTGAACTGAGGGGTTCAGAAGGCCATTTAGGACTCTTTAATTGTCATATAGGGTCGAATCCCCAATAGGTGTGTCGGTGGACTAATTCCACCTGGGCATTTTCTGCCACTAATTGGGTCCCACACTTGGTCCTAAAATTTTTCACATTCCAAAATTTGACTTACTATTCAAATTAAAAGAAATCGTGTTGTGTTGTGCGCACTTTGAAATATTAATTAAATTTTACACTTTTTTGAACAAAGATGTTAAAAAATACCCATAAATTAAGACCAGTCTGGTCTACAGATTAACCTCTATTTTCAGTGCTTGCACTAAATATTATAAGGTTTTAGGCTATATAGCTATCCCTAAAACTTTCTGTTTTAAAGCCCGCTGCGATGGCCTACCCAACGCTGACCTTTTCGTGCAACCTGCTAATGGATCGCAGATCCCGTAACGTCGTTCCCACCATCAAGTTCGGAGCTGGATTTGATGACCTCGAGGTTATCCTCGGGAAAGCTCCATTCGTGGTAATGAAGTTCGCTGCTCGAGAAATACAAGATCCGTATGCAGAATTCAGTTTGAACTGACCTCAGGACTTCCCTGCCTGCAAGAAGGCTAAAGTTGTTGTCATCAAGCTTGATATCCCTGCTACTGCTAAGGGAAAAGAGATGATGGTCGTTGAAGACTCGACTGAAGGATTAACTGTTCCGCCACTCGCATTTGAGATCGGGTCAAGCTCAAGGACTTTACCACTGACCCGAACCCAAATAAGGAACCACAATAAAAGAGCTCGGAGGGCCATCAAAGCCCAAGCTCTTGAAAGCAAAGCACCCCCGTTGGGGAGGAGCCTCATCGAATTGAAGAAGTGTTACCAGAAATTTATCCACTTATACGAGGGAGTAGATTTCATCCTCCAACAGAAACTGATGGATATGAGAGTATCCGGAAGATTGTTGTCGCATTACCATCACTTCATGGACATGGTGAGGAGGGAAAGAAATTCATCCCCATCACCCGAGTTAGTGCAGTCTTCAGAAGGCTTGCTACTAAAGAAGGATGTTCTGTTAGTGAATTACTTAAATGAGTGGGACATGGAATTTCCCCTCATATGAAGAATAAAATTTTGAAGGATATTAAGTCCTCTAGAGAATCTCGTAGGTCGACTATAAAGTCACTTACCCGTATTCCTATCTGATTCAATTTGGGAAACCGAGTTGATACTGCTATGGTCACCACCGATCATACCACCACCAGGACTGCAGGTTGCCGGCCGATTAAGTCAATACTGGGTCCAAGAATTTTACCCTTCATTCCTGCAATCACGGAAAGAAAGACAAGATGAATACTTGACACTATAGCCGGTCTATACCATAGAGAGCATACCTTCCCTCAACATACTGATGTCTCTACTAAGACGTCCCATCCTGAGGCACATCGTCGAAGAAGAAGAGGGTATGGGTACCCAAGGTCGCTGCACCGATACAGTTTAGTGAGCCTGCAGGACAGGAAGTAAAACCCGTGCCTGAAATATCTTACATCGTCGCGACAATAGCCAGCGAGATGGAGGAGCAAGTAGAGAATATCCACCAAGGTCCTACCTCCAGATCTTAAAGAAATCAAGGAATCAATAATTGAGGAAAAATTTGAGAAACTCAGAACCGAGATTTCTTGAGAACATGGAGTTTCCGTCAATAGTGACAACGAGGATTTTGATTACAGTGACTATTTGGAGGAAGATTTCATCGATGTCCATGTGATCGAAATCATAGCTACCACATCTGCGCGCGAGGCTCAACCTCACACTGAAGAGAACGCCATAGATGAGCTGCGTAGGGTTATCCTCCTCAGGGATGAGCAAGTTGTTCTACTAGAAAAAAGAATAGAAGAGATGACTACAGCTATGCCATGGCGCCATGCCCACCATTCAGGGGCAATCATAAGCTTCGAGGTTGGCTTCCCCAGAGATTAATCAGCCAGAAATGATACACATCGCAGATGAAAGAAGGGAGGCTACTTCGACAGACAAAGAAGAACAACCAAAGAAGGATTCTTCAAAGAAGGATTCTTCATCAGATTCCTCATCAGGTGCCATGCCAGAAAAGGAGTTCAAACAAATGGTTGAACAAGTGCGGGAGGCCTTAGCTCAGTCCAAGGGCGGCACATAAATCTTAAAGGGTAGACCTTACGTAAAGGATTTCGATGCCATACCTTTCTCCAAGGGTATTGTGACCCCAAAATTCAAATCAAGATATTCGATGGGACTGGAAATCCCAAGCAGCACATAGCACATTTTCGAGCCAATTGTGGCAACACAAGGAATAGTGAAGCTCTACTCTGCTAGCAGTTCGTAAGATTTGCTGGGGCACAACACCATGTGTCTTTTGGAGAGCTCATGATGGAAAAACAAAAGCCTAGCAAAACTTTGGTGGACTATATTTTGAGGTGGAGAAACCTTAACATGAAATGTGAACCTCAGCTACAGGAACATCATGCACATGAAATTCTACTTAAGAGCACTCATGGGCTAGTAGCTTTCAAGCTCAAGGGACTCACCATCAAATCCTTCGAGAAGCTACTCAGTAAAGCTAACAGTTTTCAAGAGGAAATCAAGCACATGGAGCCACATGAAAAGGCTAAGGTGACTAGGGTGTTCAAAAAGAAATGAGGAGTACTAGCGACCATCGACAAAGAAAAGCAGCCGATGAAGATATATGCATAAGAGCCTCACCAGTCTTCATTACGGTATGCTCAGAAACAGAGTAGTCAATCCAACCAGTGACCCCCTCAAGAGGTATCACCTCGAACAGGGGATAATAAAATGTCCCTGTCAGAACGACGTAAAACAGTGTATTCATTCAAAGATGAAGCTATACATAAAATATTCAGAAGTCTGATGAAGAAGCTAGAGTTCAGACTACCAGACCCAAAGAAGGTCGAAGAGGTGGATGGAAGAACGAATGGATAAGAAGAATGAACCAAATTATTGCCCATACCACCGGTTACTTGGACACATTATAGACAAGTGTTTTGTCTTTAAAGAATGGCGCGAGAAAAACCTCAAGGAAGAGAATATAACAATCCCGAAGGAGTACCTGAGAGAAACCGAAAAAGGTTCCATAAACATGATTTCAGCTGATTCAATCTCCCCAATTGATCCATATGTCGGAATAGATAAATGGAGTACAACTTGGGATGAACTGAAGAAGGTCCTCAATCGGATACAGGATTCATCGAAACAAGCTTCTACAAATACCAAAGAAATTTGGAATGAAGTATGGGACAAATCATTCAAGAAGATACTGAACAAGCTACAGTCTGCATTAAAACAAGCCTCCATTCAAAGTCTGCAGCATACCAAACCCGAGATGAAGATTTCACCAGAAAATTCGTCATCGTCAAGGACAAAGAACAAGAAAAAGAAGAGCATCGCAACCGGTAGGATAGGGGCTGCCTCTACTAGACTGGTTGTCTCGAATTTGGGGAGGAAAATCCTCGAACCCTTGACTTTGTATGATTATCTTTTTGTTCCTCCGGGGTCTTATGAATATAATGGTTGTGATTTCAGCTACATTTTGACTATTTCTAGTAATAACGTGACTGATTATGACCAAGCTAGTTGCAATCTCGATCCCCAAAATGGATCTTGATCCCCAAAATGATCTTCAAATTGTATTTAAGTCCGATGAACTCGTTGTTAAGGCCAAAGATGAACTCAATGATATGACCCCAATGATATCACTTACGACAGCACTGATAACGAAGAGCCAACTCTCGAGCGTCATGGTGCGCCATTTGCCGTCAACTTAGACCTCTCCGATGAAGAAGAAAAGACACTGGAAGATTCAACAATGATATCTCATGAAGAAGAAGTCACAAAAGTTAACTTAAGGAGCGGATAAGTCTTACAACCAAGAACAACTCCAACAGACAAAGGAAAACATATAATGACTCAAGAAAAGGTACCCCCACCTCCGCCAGTGGAAGAACCACATAATCAAGATAAAATCGGAGGATCATGCAAAGTAGACTACAACGTGCTAGCTCATCTTAGGAAGTTGCCTGCCCGACTAAGGATCTACGACACTCTGATCTTGTCAAAGTAGATGAGAGAATCTCTAGTTACAGCTTTGCTTGATCCAGAAATTTGCTTAGCTCAGTTGGCTAGCACATCCTCAGATGAAGTTTGCTCGTTGGGAGAACAGTCAGGGGTAACCTTCACAGATGAAGACTTGGTGCTCAGTACCGCCGACCACAACCGTCCGCTCTACATCTCCGTCAACATTGGCAGATTTGTGTTATCCAAAGTTTTACTGGATCCTGGAGCATCTCTTAACTTGATGAGTCTACGGACGTTAGCATAATTGGACTTTGACATTCAAGAGCTCATCCCTGATAAGATGATGTTAAGAGGATTCAACCAAAAGGGAGAAAGATCCCTTGAATCTATTTCATTACTTATGAAGGTCGAAGAACTTGTAACAGCCGTTAAATTTCATATCATTGACGCTGAGACCTATTTTAACGCTCTATTGAGTCGACCATGGATTCAGGAGCACAATATGGTCCCATCATCCCTACACCATTGCATTAAATACCGCAAAGATGGTCAAGAAAATTGCATTAAGGGAGACCTACAACCATTTTCAGTGGATGAAGTTGGTATCCATGAAGATGTTGCCTACTACGCGCCTCCAAAGAAGAGTGTCTTGTCGCGTGAAATTTTGACAAACAGAGGTAAGGATTTAGAAGAATTACAAAAAGCAGGCCAGGCAACTCCGCTTCAACAACCTTCTACCACTCTCTTACAACGAGTTGGTGGAGGTTCTTTTAGTTCATACACCCGAGGTCGAGGCCGGGGATGCGGATGAGGAAAGATCAATTTAATTGTTGAACGGACTAGGCCAACTATCAACATTGGTGATGAAGACAGTTCCAAAGATGAGATAATGATGACAAAGCAGAAGAAATCTCAGTATCAGATTACCCTAGAAGATATAGAGAGTAATGAATATGAAACAATGTATGATCGGATAAACCACTATGTAAATACTATGACCCTCACTGCGATTCTCCCTCAAAAGGTCGAGAGTTTAAAGGTCAAGGAAGTCTGTAGTGTTGGATCAAAGCCGATCAAATTTTACCGTGCTTCTACCTCTACTGAGCTTGGAAAACATGTAAATTTGGATGTTGATTCTAATGAATTAATGGAATTACCTTTTGGTTACTTCTCGCCTTGTGTTCAAAGGTTAATTCAACAGGGACATTTACCAAAACAAATGCCAAAAGATAAATTTCAACCTTTTGAAAAACTATGGAATGCTGAAAGTTGAACTCCCAATTCAAAAGAAGGTCTCGGATTTGGTACAGTTGGACCAGTCGATGAATCTAAATTTTGCATGGTTGTTACTAGTGAGTCAGAAGAGGATTGTCTCGACATAGAGGATGACTCTGTTGATCAACCAATAGAAGATGCTCTGCCAGAATTGAGGAAGAAATTAAATCCACTGTCGTTGAATTGAAAGAGATTAACCTCGGGACTGAAGAACGACCCCGACCTACATTTATAAGTTCTTTACTTGATGACGAAGAAACTTCAGAATTGGTCAAACTATTGACAGAATTCAAAGATTTCTTCGCATGGAGCTACGATGAAATGTCAGGACTGTTAGCAAAGGCTGCAATCCATAAACTCGGGGTCGACAAGAATATAAACCCAGTAAAATAAGCCCCAAGGAGAATGTGCGTCGAGATAGAACAACAAGTCATCACCGAGGTAAAGAAATTGATAGACGTCAACTTTGTTAAAGAAGAGCAGTACCCCACGTGGTTAGCCAATATTATACCGGTTAAAAAAAAATGGACAGATCCGCGTTGATGTCGACTTCAGAGATTTGAATAAAGCATGTCCAAAAGACGAGTTTCCACTACCTATACCGGAAATGATGGTGGATATCGCTTCGACACATGAGATTTTCTCCTTCATGGATGGATCATCGGGATATAACCAAATTAAGATGCCTCCTGAGCATGCAGCGCTTACAACTTTCAGAACACCGATTGGAATCTTCTGCTACACAGTGATGTCATTAAGCCTAAAGAACGTCGGAGCAACATATCAACGTGCAATGACAAAGATTTTTGCTGACCTCATTCACAATCAAGTAGAATGTTACGTGGATGATCTGGTCATCAAAGGTAAATGGAAAATAGACTGTTTGCATGATTTAAGGATTGTGTTTGACCGGTTACGACGATATGACCTTAAAATGAATCCCTTAAAGTGCGCCTTTGGCGTTACCTCCGGGAAATTTCTAGGATTTGTTGTC